>NC_067495.1:19460091-19625091 GCF_947179515.1 Apodemus sylvaticus | reverse complement strand
TTCTTTGGCTACTTCTTTTCTCCTCATCTCCACTGGGGTATAACACAAGGAGAGCAAGAACCTGACCCTGTCTGTTCAGACTGCCTGGATGGGCACGGTTGGTTTGGCTGTACACCAGGGGCTGAGAACTCAGCATGGACTGAATAAAGGATGGAAAGGATTTGTCACATCAGTTCCGTGGCCTGGGTACTCAGCCTCACCTCCAGGCCTTACTTACTTGAATTCTCTGCCTCAAGATTATTTCCTAACTCAGACTTCTGAGGAGGCAGAGAATCTGCAGAGGGATTGCTCCACCATCAAATGCACAGGGATCTGAGGTGAGGCAGATCCAGGCTGGGATTCCATCTCTTTTGGTCATGTGATCTCAGGGATATTATCCAGGCTTGCAGTATTGGTCCTCTACTGCATTGTAATGTAGGAAAATATGGATTCTTTCTTAAGGTTTCATTGCTGTGAAGACACACCATGACCAAGGGAACTCTTATAAAGGACAACATTTAATTCTGGCTGGCTTACAATTTCAGGAGTTCAGTCCATTATCATCATGGAAGCAAGAAAGTGTCCAGGCTGGTATGGGGCTGGAGGAGCTGAATCTTCTATATCTTGATCTACAGGCAGCAAGGAGGGGGTTGTGTTCTATACTGAGCAGCTCTTGAGCACTGAAGACCTCGAAGAGGACTACTGCAATGACATACTCCCTCCAACAAGGCCACACCAAGTCCAACTGAAGACCTCAAAGACTATTACCACAGTGACACATTTCCTCCAACAAAGCCCCTCCTCCTAATAGTGCTACTCCCTAAGAGCCAAGCATTCAAACTCATGAGTCTATAGGGGCCATATCTACTCAAACCACCACCATTCTGTAAGAATGAAATATTAATATATTTATAAAAGGGCCCTGAATTCTCCATAGTTCTTAAGGAAGGCTCTATGAAGGGTGAACCAGAGAAACTCACCGGCCACTGACTTCAATCTCAGGCTAGTAAATTATACTTATAGATAACCATCACTGGACAGCTGCATGGGCTTGGGACTGTGGTAGGGGAAATACAGGGTACTGTGGAAACCTTAGGAAGGCCCCCAGTTCAAATGTTGTGATAGAAAACAGAAGCACAGTATTACTGGATATGCTGGTGCACTTCTGTAATCCAAAAACCCACAAGGAAGAAGCAGGAGAGTGGACTTGAATTTGAGGATAGTCCAGGGGCATCTGGGGCTGGCGTGGTGATGGGGTTAATTCAGAGGAACCAACCCCTTCACCATGTATCCATATTAAGCTCTTAACAGCATGAGCATGCAGATTCCTGTCTATGAAACAGAGTACAAATGCATGCATATAAGGCAGAAACCCCTGCCAACTCCACACAATTCTGGAGCCCAGGAAGATCAGCATTGAGGAGCTGTCTTCTTGTGAGGGACTTATTGGCATGCCCTCAAATGTCAGAAAGCAGGAAGGACAGCAAGTGGAGATGAATTGTGTCCTTAACTGGGCTACAAGCCAAAGGTACTAAAAAACCTTTGTTTGGGTTTGTTTCTTTTTACGTGTGTGGTACTAGTGCATGGCCAGAGCTCGGCATTAGATGTCTTTCTTGATGGCACTGCACTTTATTTAGTGAGTCATATTCTCTCATTGAACACAGGCCTATCAAGACCTGCCCTCAGGGATCCTCTGTTTCTGCCTCAAGAGTATAGAGATTACAGGAGGTCCACTGCACCCATCTAGATTTTAGGGTCCTCCTGTAATTGTGGTCATCATACTTGCATAGCAAGTACTGTATCCATTCACTCTCTACCTTAGACTCATATCCCTTCTTTTTATCGTCCTATTCCCTGGGACAGAGTGTTCATCATCTACATGTAGGCTTAGACTTTTTTCAAAACATATCTTAATTTAGGGTTCTCAACCAGTTCAACCTCCATTCTAACCCACTAGAGGAAGGGGGAAATGAAGATTAATAGGAAAAGGGTGTTGTGGACCTGTTTGGAAGTGTTTCCTTGTGGTCATTCCGCTCTTCATTGTCAGGATACTGGCAGTCCAGTTCAATAGCAAACACTAAACTCAAATCAGTAGAGGCAGCAAGATCCAGCAGAAACAGCAAGGGTCCTTCAAATTGGCAGGAGTCCAGGAAAGGGGTGAGAAGCAGCAGGAACAACACAAGAAGTTCTTTGGCACATTTCTCTCTACTAAGACCAGTGAAGCTTTAAGCTGCATAGAAATAGAAGAGTATCCTCTCATTGTTTGTGGGGTTCCATTATATTCTTTCTAAATATCAAGAGCCCTCTCAAATGTCTGTTTTAAGCAAAACATCACATGTTCTCTCACAAGACAGCTTCCAGAAAAATATTCACATGACATAACTGAGTTGTTAAAGAAACCAGAAATTGCCGGGCAGTGGTGGTGCACACCTTTAATCCCAGCACTTGGGAGGCAGAGGCAGGTGGATTTCTGAGTTCAAGGCCAGCCTGGTCTACAGAGTGAGTTCTAGGACTCCCAGGGCTACACAGAGAAACCATGTCTCGGGAAAAAAAAATCAAAATCAAATCAACAACAGCAAAAAAGAAACCAGAAATTCCTATTTCACCTAAATACCTCCTTTCTTTAAGCCTCATATTCCCACGTTGGTACATTCTGGCTTTTCAGTATCAGGTGTTTTTGTGTTTGTCTTGATTTCTTTTGTTTTGAGATACTTTCTGTATTAGGTAGCTCTGGCTGTTGTGAGACTCCCTATGTAGATCAGGCTGCTCTTGAATTCTCAGACACCTGGCTTTGCCTCTGCCTCTGGAGGGCTGAGATCAAAGACACACACCACCACATGAGGCCACAATCTAAGTAAATCAACATGGTCAAACCATAGCAGCTGTCTTACCTGGAAGAGACTCCATGACCATGGCAATTCTCATAAACAGAAGCATTGAATTAGGGATGGCTTGCAGTTTACAGGTTTAGTCCATTTTCAGCATGGCAGGAAACCACCTACCAGAGGGGAAAGACTGAGCTATAGAACACCCCCTAATCCTTCTAAGTAGTGATCCCACTCCCTGATGACTGAGCACTCAAGTATATGAGCCCATGGGGGTCATTCTTATTCAAATCACTGCATTCCACTCCCCCATAGGCTTGTAGCCACATTGAATTGAAAATGAATTTAGACAGAATTGAAAAAGTCCCCATAGCCTGTCACAGACTCAACACTATTTAATAGTCCAAAGTTTAAAATGTCTTCTGAGATTTATGGCAATCTCTTACCTGTAATCCTCTGCAAAATCAAAAAAGCAGATCATATCCTTCTGACCTACAATGCCACAGAATGTACATTACCATCTGGAAAAGGAGGGAAGGAAGCCTAGTGAGGAAATAGTGGACCAAAGCAAGCCTGGAAACCGCATGGTAAACTACAAGCTCTGCATCTCCATGCCTGAGGTCAAATCACTCTTCAGACCTCTGACTCCTTTCATCTTTGTTGTCTACAGCACACTTCTCTCTTGGGCTCACTCCACTTCCTGTCAGCAGGAATCCCAAGATTCTGGCATCCCCAACTTCTTGGGGTCTCTACACAATCCAGGCTTCCCCTGTACAGTTTCATGCAAGGGTCTCTGTGGGCAACTGTCTTAGTCAGGGTTTCTATTCCTGCACAAAACATCATGTCCAAGAAGCAAGTTGGGGAGGAAAGGGTTTATTGAGCTTACACATCCACCCAGCTGTTCATCACTAAAGGAAGTCAGGACTGGAACTCAAGCAGGTCAGGAAGCAGGAGCTGATGCAGAGGCCATGGATGGATGTTCCTTACTGGCTTGCTTCCCCTGGCTTGCTCAGCCTGCTCTCTTATAGAACCCAAGAGCACCAGCCCAAAGGTGGTACCACCCAAAAGGGGCCCTCCCCACTTTATCCCTAATTGAGAAAATGCCTCACAGTTGGATCTCAAGGTGGCACTTCCCCAACTGAAGCTCCTTTCTCTGTGATAACTCCAGCCTCCTGTGTCAAGTTGACACACAAAACCAGCCAGCACAGCAGCCATGCAGAGACACCCCTGAAACACAGCAGGCATCAGCAGCTTTGCCAACCCATGCAGGGAGAGGTCACAACCTTTTTCTTGTAGTCTTCTCTCTAAAGCCAGGATCATGTGGCCATAGCTGCCAAGTTCAGCTGCTTGCTAGGGTTGAACTTGGGCCCCTCGTTCAAATATATTTTCATCAGATTTCGATGTTCAGTGCTTTCCTTCACAGCTAAAGAGTTTCTTTGTTTTTTTTTACAAGTTGTCAACTTAGCTTGGAGGGGCCTTGCCCTGAGGCCACCACTCCCTTTATTCCACTTAGCATCAGGCTTTTCTTAAATCCTTTTGAACTCCTTGAGAGCAGCACTTACCTCCATTACACATCTTGGTGCTTCTTTTCTCCTCAGACTGTACATTTTGTATTTTTCCTTCTTAGCTCATTAAAGATCTGTATACGTGTGACCACTGATAACCACACAAAAAGTCAGTATTAGGCTATCTTGAAATCCACTTTGCCAATGCTATTAATCTAAAACTTCGTTTTAGCCACAGGCAGGTTTTGTTTTGTTTTGTTTTTGTTTTTTGTTTTGTTTTGTTTTGTTTGGTTTTGTTTTTTTTGGACAGGGGCAAAAGCAGCCACATCCTTTGCCAAAATATTACAAGAACAGTCTCTGTGCTATTTACCAATACAATATTCTTCTCCTCTGAAGCTTCTTCATCTGGGCCTTCCAAGTTTATACTGCTCTCAGCACTACTGTCTTCCACACCTCTACTTATGTCTTCCAGTAAGCCCCACTTAACGTGAGCCTTTCAAGTGCTTTCCAAATCCAAACTCCCAAAGACTCAAAGATCAGATTCTGTGAAGAAGAGGCTTAGACAGGCCTATCACAGCAATATCCTGCTCCCTGGTACCACCTTCTGTCTTAGTCATTGTTCTATCACTGTGAAGAGACTCCACAGACACAGCAACACTTGTGAAAGAAAGTATGTATTTGGGGTTTGTTTACAGTTTCAGAGGTTTAGTCCATTGACATCATGGTGGGGAGCACGGAGCAGACATGGTGCTGGAGAAGTAGCAGAGAGTTCCACATCCAGATCTGTAGGCACCAGGAGGAAAGAGAACCACTGGGCTTGGCTTGGGCTTTTGTTACCTCAAAGCCCAGCTCCAGAGACATGCTTCCTCCAGCAAGGCTACACCTATTCCAAGAAGGCCACAACTCCTAGTCAGTCCCTGACGATTAAGCATTCAAATATATGAGTCTAGGGAGAGGGCCAGGGGCAGGGGGACTGATTCAACCCAAAACCTTATTCAAACCACTACATCCATCAGGACCAGCACACACTGACCAGGACTTCCTTTGTTGAACCCCTTCATTTCAGCACTTGGTGGCACGAAGAGGCTGTCAAGCAAACAGCTCAAAATCAAAATGTTAATCTTCCTATGGTGTTAAACACCCAACAGCTTATGGGGTGAGGACAACGGATAAGGCTTCAGAGGCAAATGCATTCTGAGGCAAATGGTTCTCAGACAATAAGCCAGTGAGACTTTGTTGTACCAGAGGCTGCGAAAAATTTTCAATGCCTGAAAATAGTTTGCAACCTTTTCAAAAACTGCACAAGGGTCGACTGACCCTTAAATAGACCTCACAAGTAGGTCAAAATTTGTTTGGTTTTTTTTTTTTTTTTTTTTTGGTTGATTGGTTGGTTGATTGGTTGGTTAATTTGTCTGTTTGTTTTGTTTTTTGTTTTTTGTTTTTTGTTTTTTTTTGAAACAGGTATTCTGTGTGCAGCCTTAGCTTTCCTGGAATTCTCTCTGTAAAACAATCTGGCCTCGGACTCACAGAAATCTGCCAGCCTCTGCCTGTAACATTCTGGGGTTAAAGCAGTGTGTCACTACCACTCAGCTAAATAACAATTTGAAGGAGACTAGACCCTACCTGGGTTGGTGCCGGTGCCTTGGGCTTAGGTGGCTTATGGGGGGCACCCATAACCTCCTTATTGGGTACCACAGGGATGGTAGGGGCTTCTACCTTAAGTTTGATGGTAAAAAGGAGTCCATCATTGTATCCTTCCTGGTATAGCCTGAGGCCTCATGTCCAGTCCTTTAGCCGTCTATCATTGGCCTCTTTCCCTTTCTGGGTAAACTGCATGGTGATTGGGTTGCAAGAAAAGTTGAGGCATTGACCCTCTCTGGTCCTGAGGGCTTTTGGCCTCCCCAGGAGACGCTGGGATGTGCCCCTGAATGAATGTTCCCCAATGAGCTGTGATATTCCTGCAATTGCCACGCATGAGTCCCCTTCCTCCAGCAGATCTGCTTGCTGTGATTAAATCGCAGCTGGAGCTTGGGTTCCAGTAGATGTCTCCCAAGGTCTCACAGCCCCAGGCAGCACAGTAGAAGTTTTCCAGGCTCCCACACTGATGGGCTAAGGACCTAGATCTCTCATCTCAGGGGCATACACGAATTGGAACCTCGCACAGGTAGTCTCTTAATTGGGGGTGTCCACATCCTATGCCCCCACCTCCCAGTCCCTTTCCTGGGCATGGCATTGGTGAGTATGAGGCTTTTCCATGAAATTCTGGCAAGCCTAACTACCTCCTGGTTCAGGATGTCTCAGGTGTCCAAACTAGCCACCAAGTCACACAGGTTGAAAGTTAAAGGGGCCACCAGGTGAAAGAGGGGTCTTGGGTTACCCTGGCTACCTCACAGCCCGTTAGGGTTGATGATACAATCCAAGTCAGTCTGGTGGACTGATGAGGGCTAGATCTAGCACTCAGCCCCTTATGCCTTATCAGAGTCAGAACCCCCATCAGGGTCAGGAAATTCTTATTCCTTTGTGGTTCACTGAGTGATCTTGAGCTTCAAAGGGTTGCTTGTCTCCTTCACACTCCAAGATGAATGGTCCTCTGGGCGAATAGGTCACTGGTTTCACATGAGAAACATGTATCCAGGCAGCTATGCCATCCACCTTTATGGCCATCAGGGTCATCAGCAACACTAAGTAGGGGCCTTCCAGTGGAGTTCCAGGGAATGGGTCCGATGTCGGCAAACATAGATAGCATCACCAACCTGGAACCGATGTGACACCTCAGTTGTTCCTGGAGCATAAAGGGCAGACAGCTGGGACCATATTTCTCTCTGAACTGCCTCGAGGGTGACCAATCTTTTGACAAAGTCTTGATCTCCTTCTTGAGAGATCCTTCTTGAGAGTTAGGCCCGGTGGCCACCAATGGAGCTGAGCCTCTACATATGGAGTGTTCCAGATTTGGAACAAGGCAAAGGGAAGGAGTACCACCCAGTCTCTGCCAGTTTCTAAGGTCAATTTAGTCAAGGTCTCTTTTAAAGTTCTTTTTTTTTTCTTTTTTTCTTTCTTTCTTCTTCTTTTTTTTTTCCCCGAGACAGGGTTTCTCTGTATAGCCCTGGCTGTCCTGGAACTCACTCTGTAGACCAGGCTGGCCTCGAACTCAGAAATCCACCTGCTTCTGCCTCCCGTGTGCTGGGATTAAAGGTGTGCGCCACCACATCCTTTCTACTTGGCCTGAACTTTGGGACTGTATGCACAATGAAATTTCCAATATGTCCCCAATAACTTTCACCAACCCATGGATTACCTGAAGACAAAGGTGGGTCCATTATTAGAACCAATTACCTTGAGTCCCCCAAAACAGGGAAAAATCTCTTCTAGGATCTTCTTGGCCATGACTGGAGTCATCTCCTGTTTTGTGGGGAAAGCCTCTACCCATCCTGAAAAAGTATCTACATAGACTAGTAAATATTTATAACCATATTTTCCAGGCTTAACTTCTGCAAAATCTACCTCCCAGAAGACTCCTGGTCTATTTCCTCTATGTCCTTTCCCTGTACCTATCTTGGTGTGACAGGTGTTCATCTTTTGACAGACTTTGCAGTTCTCTATTATTTCCTCTACAAGGTATCTTAGGTCCATGATAAACATCCTGGATCCCTTAATGATTTTTATCAACTTTTTGCTGCCCAGGTGAGTCCATTTATGCATCTGTCGTAGGAGGTCCCGAGGAAGGATGACTTTTCCCTCTTGGGTTTTCCATTGATCTTCATGCTTGAAATAGTAGTTCATAGGGTAGCTAGAGATCTCGGCCTCCTCCTCCTTAGTGTAGACTAGGTGGGCCCTTGGTCCAATTCTTTAAGTTCTCCGTTGGTTGGTTTGTTAAGCTTTGTCCATTGGATCAGCACAAGTACCATGTCTTTAAGGGCTACCTCCTTGGCTGCTTTATCAGTTAGGTTGTTTCCTCTAGCTTTACGGCTCTATCCCTTCTGGATGCAGGGACAGCAGACAATACTCAGCTTGGTTGGCTTAAGGAGGATGCTGAGGAGAGCTTTGATTTTAGTCTTATTCTTAATTTCTCTTCCATTTGATATTAAAAGACCCCTCTGTTGGTAAATTTCCTTGTGTACGTGTGGTAGTGAAGGCATACCTGCTGTCAGTGTAGATGTTGATCTATTTGCCTGCTCCCAGGTTCAAGTCTTTGGTCAGAGCTAGTAGTTCTGCCTTTGGGGCTGATGTTCCCAGGGAAAGTGGCTCCACCCAAATCGCTTGGCGCCTGTCCACAATTGTGGCCCCCGCCTTGCCTTGTCCCTCTACCAGGTAGCTGCTACCATCAGTGAACCAGGTCACCTCGGCATCATGAGCAGCTGATCCAACAGGTCCTTTCACCTGCACCTGAGGGTGCAGAACTCTCAGGACACAGGAACTGAGGAGCAGCCTGGGACAGGAGCCATCCAGTTTCCATCTTTGCCTGGAGCTGATCCTGTACCACAGCACTACTTACACAAATAGCACCAGGAGAGAGCTGGTCTCCCAGGAAAGCCAACACACACACCTGTAAGCACAGGTAAGACCATCACTCCTCTTAAAATTTCTGTCTGAAGAGGGACCCTCGCAGAGTCGTCAGGACACAGGAACCAAGGAACAGCTGGGGACAGGGTCTTCCTGGTTTCTGTCTGCACCCCCAGAGCTGACCCTGTACCACAGCTCTTCATAATCAATTTCATCCCGGAGAGAACTGGTCTCCCAGGAGTACTGACACTGAGGCTTGCTGAAGGGACAAGGTACAGTCAGAGACAACAAGAACAGCTAACACCAGAGATAAGAAGATGGCAAAAGGGAAGGGCAAGAACACAAACAACAGAAACTAAGACTACTTGGCATCATCAGGGCACAGTTACCCCACCACAGTGAGCCCTTGATACCCAGAAACACCAGAAAAGCAAGACTCTGATTTAAAATCATATTTCATGATGATGATAGAGGACTTTAAGAAGGACATAAATAACTCACTTAAAGAAATACAAGAGGATACATGTAAACAGCTAGAAGTGCTTAAAGCAGAAACACAAAACCCCCTTAAAGAATTACAGGAAAAGACAACCAAACAGGTGAAGGAATTGAACAAACCGGTTCAGGATCTAAAACTGGAAATAGAAATAAAGAAATCACAAAGGGAGACAACCCTGGAGACAGAAAACCTAGTAAAGAGAGCAGGAGTCACAGATGCAAGCATCACCAACAGAATACAAGAGATAGAAAAGAGAATCTCAGGTGCAGAAGATACCATAGAAAACATTGACTCAACAGTCAAACAAAATGTGAAATGCAAAAACTCCTAGCCAAAAAAATCCAGGAAATCCAGGACAAAATGAGAAGACAAAACCTAAGGATTATAGGTATAGAAGAGAGTGAAGATTCCCAACTTAAAGGGCCAGTAAATATCTTCAACAAACTTATAGAAGAAAAAAATCCCTAACCTAAAGAAAGAGATGTCCATAAACATACAAGAAGCATACAGAACTACAAATAGATTGGACCAGAAAAGAAAATCCTCCCATCACATAATAATCAAAACACCAATGCACAAAACCAAGAAAGCCTATTAAAAGCAGTAAGGGAAAAGGCAAGTAATTTATAAAGGCAAACCTATCAGAATTACGCCAGATTTCTCACCAGAAATGATGAAAGCTAGAAGATCCTGAGCAGATGTCATACAGACCCTAAGAAAACACAAATGACAGCCCAGGCTACTATATCCAGCAAAACTCTCAATTACCATAGATGGAGAAACCAAGATATTCCATGAGCAAACCAAATTTACACAATATCTTCCCACAAATCCATCCCTACAAAGGATAATACATGAAAAATGCCAACACAAAGAGGGAAACTACACCCTAGAAAAAGCAAGAAAGTAATCTTTCAACAAACCCAAAAAAAGATAGCCACACAAACATAAAAACAACATCAAAAAATAACAGAAAGCAAACAATCACTATTCCTTAATATCTCTTAACATCAATGGACTCAATTCCCCAATAAAAAGACATAGACTAACAGACTGAATACATAAAAAGGACCCAGAATTTTGCTGCATACAGGAAATGCATCACAGTGTCAAAGACAAACACTACCTCAGAGTAAAGGATTGGAAAAAATTTTCCAAACAAATGACCCCAAGAAACAAATTGGAGTAGTCACTCTAATATCGAATAAAACCGACTTTCAACCAAAAGTCATGAAAAAAGATAAGGAAGGACACTTCATACTCATCAAAGGAAAAAAATCTACCAAGAACTCTCACTTTTAAACATCTATGCTCCAAAAACAAGGGCACCCACATTCATAAAAAGAAACTTTACTAAAGCTTAAAGCACACATTGCACCTCACACAATAATAGTTTGAGACTTCAACACCCCACTCTCATCAAAGGACAGATCATGGAAATAGAAACTAAACAGACACATTGAAACTAACAGAAGTTTTGGACCAAATGGATTTAACAGATATCTATAGAACATTTTATCCTAAATGAAAAGATTATACCTTCTGGGGGCTGGAGAGATGGCTCAGCAGTTAAGAGCACTGACTGTTCTTTTAAAGGTCCTGAGTTCAAATCCCAGCAACCACATGGTGGCTCACAACCATCTGTAATGAGATCTGAACCCTCTTCTGCAGCGTCTGAAGACAGCTACAGTGTACTTATGTATAATAAATAAATAAATCTTTAAAAAAAAAGATTATACCTTCTTCTTACCACTTCATGGTACCTTCTCCAAAACTGACCATATAATCAGTCACAGAGCAGGCCTCAACAGATGTAAAATGATTGAAATAATCCCATGCATCCTATCAGATCATTACAGATTAAGGAAGGTCTTCGATAACAAAAACAAACAAAAACAGAAAGCCCACATACACGTGGAAGCTGAACAATGTTCTACTCAATGATAACTTGGTAAAGAAAGAAATAGAAAGAAATGAAAGACTTTTTAGAATGTAATAAAAATGAAGGCACAATGTATGGAAACTTATGAGACAAAATGAAAGCACTGGTTTGAGGAAAACTCATAGCACTGGGTGTCTCCAAAATGAAACTGTGGAGAGAGCATACACTAGCAGCTTGATAGCACACCTGAAAGCTCTAGAACAAAAAGAAGCAAATACCTCTAAGAGGAGTAGATGGCAGGAAATAATCAAACTCAGGGCTGAAATCAACCAAGTAGAAACAAAAAGAACCACACAAAGAATCAACAAAACCATGAGCTGGTTCGTTGAGAAAATCAACAAGGTAGATAAACCCTTAGCCAGACTAACCAGAGGGTACAGAGACAGTATCCAAATTAATAAAATCAGAAATGAAAAGGGAGGCATAACAACAGAAACAAAGAAAATTAAAAAAAAATAATCAGATCCTACTACAAAAGTTTATATTCAACACAACTAGAAAATCTGGATGAAACAGACAATTTCTAGACAGATACCAAATACCAAAGTTAAATCAGAATCAGATAGACTATCTAAACAATCCCATAACCTGTAAAGAAATAGAAACAGTCATTAAAAGTCTCCCAACCAAAAAAAGCCCAGGACCAGATGGGTTTAATGCAGTATTCTATCAGATCTTCAAAGAAGACCTAATACTAATACTCTTCAAAGCATTCCACAAAATAGAAACAGAAGGAACACTACCCAACTAGTTTTATGAAGCCTTAGTTATGCTGATACCAAAACCTCGTGGAAGACCCAACAAAGAAAGAGAACTTCAGACCAATTTCTCTTATGAATATTGATGCAAAAATAAGATTCTCACAAACCGAATCCAACAATATATCAAAATGATATATTCGCCATGATCAAGTAGGTTTCATCCCAGGGATGCAGGGATGGTTCAATATAGGGAAATTCATCAATGTAATCCATTACATAAACAAACTCAAATAAAAATACCACATGATCATTTCATTAGATGCTGAAACACCATTTGACAAAAGTCAACATCCCTTCATGTTAAAAGTCTTGGAAAGATCAGAAATTCAAGGCTCATACCTAAACATATTAAAAAGCAATATACACCAAATCTGCAGCCAACATTAAACTAAATGGGGAGAAACTTGAAGCAATCATACTAGAATCAGGAACTAGACAAGGCTGCTCACTCTCTCCCTATCTATCCAATATAGTACTTGAAGTTCTAACCAGAGCAATTAGACAAAAAATCAGCATCCCTGACCTCAAAAAAAGGAGGTCAAAGGATACAAATTGGAAAGGGAGAAGTCAAAATATCCCTATTTGCAGATGATATGAGAGTATATTTAAGTGACCCAAAAAACTCCACCAGAAAACTCCTACAGCTGATAAACAACTTCAGCAAAATGGCCGAATATAAAATTAACTCAAACAAAACAGTAGCCTTCCTATACTTAAAGGATAAGCAGTCTGAGAAAGAAATTAAGGAAATGACACCCTTCACAATAGCCGCAAACAATATAAAGTATCTAGCCAAACAAATGAAAGATCTTCATGACAAGAACTTCAAGCCTCTGAAGAAAGAAATAGAAGAAGACCTCAGAAAATGGAAAGATTTCCCTTGCTCATGGATTGGCAGTATTCATATTCTAAAAATGGCCATCTTGCCTAGAGCAATCTACAGATTCAATGCAATCCCCATCAAAATCCCAACTCAATTCTTCATAGAGTTAGAAAGAACAATTTTCAAATTCATTTAGAATAACAAAAAACCCAGGATAGCAAAAACTATTCTAAACAATAAAAGAACTTCTGAGGGAATCAGCATCCCTGACCTCAAGCAGTATTATATAGCAATAGTGATAAAAACTGCATGGTATTCATACAGTGACAGGCAAGTAGATCAATGGAATAGAATTGAAGACCCAAAAATGAACCCACACATCTATGGTCACTTGTTTGACAAAGGACCTAAAAACCATCCAGTGGAAAAAAGATAGCATTTTCAACCAATGGTGCTGGTTCAACTGGCAGTCAACATCTCGAAGAATACAAATTGATCCATTCTTATCTCCCTGTACAAAGCTCAAGTCCAAGTGAATCAAGGACCTCCACATAAAACCAGATACACTGAATCTAATAGAAGAGAAAGTGGGGAAGAGCCTTTAGCACATGGGCACAGTTCCTGAACAGAACACTAGTGGCTTATCCTCTAAGATCAAGAATCGACAAATGAGACCTCACAAAATTGCAAAGCTTCTGTAAGGCAAAGGACACTGTCAATAGGACAAAATGGCAACCAACAGACTGGGAAAAGATCTTTACCAATCCTACATCTGATAGAGGACTAATATCCAATATATACAAAGGAGTCAAGTTAGACTCCAGAGAACCAAAACGCCCTATTGAAAAAATGTGGAACAGATATAAACAGAATTCTCAATTGAGGAAACTCAAAGGGCTGAGACACACCTAAAAAATGTCCAACATCCTTAGTCATTAGGGAAATGCAAATCAAAGCAACTCTGAAATTCCACCTCACACCAGATAGAATGGCTAAGATCAAAAACTCAGGTGAGAGCAGATGCTGGCAAGGATATGGAGAAAGAGGAACCCTCCTCCATTGCTGGTGGGATTGCAAGCTGGTAAAACCACTCTGGAAATCATTCTGGTGGTTCCTCAGAACATTGGACATAGTATTGCCTGAGGACCCAGCTATACCACTCCTAAGTATATACCCAAAAGATTCTCCAACATAAAACAATGACACACTCTGTTCCTAGCAGCCTTATTTATAACAGCCAGAAGGTGAAAAGAACCCAGAAGTCCCTCAACAGAGGAATGGATACACAAAATGTGGTACATTTACACAATGGAGTACTACTCAGCTACTAAAAACAACAAATTTATGAAATTCTTAGGTAAATGGATGGAACTAGAAGATATACTGAATGAGATAATCCAATCACAAAAGAACACACATGGTATGCACTCACTGATATGTGGATATTACCTAAAGTTCCGAATACCCAAGATACAATTCACAGACTACATGAAGCTCAAGAAGAAGGAAGATCCTTTGGTCCTTCTTAGAAAGGGAAATAAAATATTCACAAGAGAAAATATGGAGACAAAGTGTGGATCAGAGACTGAAGAAAAGGTCATCCTGAGACTGTCCCACCTGGGGATCCATCCCATATACAGTCACCAAACCCTGACACTGTTGTGGATGCTAAGAAAGGCTTGCTGAAAGAAGTCTGATATAGCCCTGCTAGAGACTTACAAATACAGAGGTGGATGCTCACAGCCAACCATTAGACTGAGCATGCGGTCCCCAATGGAGAAGTTAAGAGAAAGGACTGAAGGAACTGAAGGTGTTTGCAACCCCATAGGAAGAAAAACAATATCAACCAACCAGACCCACCCCCACGCCCCTGCCAGAGCTCCCAGGGTCTAAGCCACCAACCAAGAAGTACACATGGTTCCACCTGCATATGTAGCAGAGGATGGCCTTGTCAGGCATCAATGAGAGGAGAGGTCCTTGGTCCTATGGAGAAAGTTCAATAGATGCCCCAGTGTAGGAGAATCGAGGGTGGGGAGGCAAGAATGGGTACATGGGTAGAGGAACAAGCAGGGGGAGGAGGCATGGGATAGGGGATTTCTGGGAGGGGGGACCAGGTAAGTGGATAACACTTGAAATATAAATAAATTGAAAATAAATAAATAAATAAATTTATTTTAAAAAAATGTTGAAAGGTCTGCTGTCATCCGGCAGTCCTAGAGCAGAGGTCTCGAGCTTAATTACATCAAAAGCCTGTTGCTCTTCTTCCTCCCATTGGAAGGGCTGTCTGTTTATAGTCAAGAGGTAGAGGGGGACAGCCAATTCAGCAAACCCTGGAAACCATAGCTGACAAAACCCTGCTGTGCCCAGGAATTCCCATAACCTGTCTGAGGCTCTGCGGAGGAGGGATGTGCAGGATGGACTCTTTTTGAGCATTGGAAAGCCAGCGCCGATTGTCTTTCAGCAGGTAGCCCAAATAACTAACTTTTCTCTGGCAGATTTAGGCCTTCTTGGCTGCAACTCTGTATCCCAGTCCTCCCAGCTCCTCCAAGAGGCATTTAGTCCCTTCTAGACAGTCTTCTTTGGTCTCAGTCACTATCAAAAGGTCATCTACATACTGGACAAGGGTTACTTGTGTATTGGACTCACAGTAGATGGCAAGGTCCCAGTGTAGCACCTCATCAAAGACACTGGCTGAGTTCTTGAATCCTTGGGGCAGCCTGGTCCGTGTGAGTTGCCTCATCACCCCCTGCTCAGGATCCTTCTACTTTGGAGAGTCAGTGTTAGGCAGAAGAAGGCATCCTTGAGGTCCAGGACAGTGTACCAAGTCCTAGAGGGTGGCAAGGAGCTCAACAGTGTATATGGGTTAGGCACGTAGAATGTATGTCAGCAACTTGCCGGTTTACCTCTCATAGGTCCTGTACCCCACAATAGTCTTGGGTCTCAGGTTTCTTCACAGGCAGGAGGGGAGTATTCCAAGCTGATTGGTACTTCCACAGGATCCCTTGTTTTAGGAGCCTGGTAATGTGGAGCCTGATTCCATCTCTGGCCTCCCTCAACATCGGATTTTGGTTCACAGACACCTGGGAGGTTTGGGCTTTCAGCTCCACGTGGATGCTGGGCTGGTTGGTGGCCCACCCCATCCCAGTTGTCTCATCCCAGGCCTCGAGAAAGGCCTCAAGCCACCAGTATAAGTCCTGGAGTGCCCTGTCCAAGGTCTCAAACAACTTGTACTCATCCTCCAGCCTGAGAGTCAGGACTTGGAGTGGTTCTCCCTGGGGGCCTTTAACTTGGGGCCACTCCAGGAGGAAATGGATCTGGGCTCCCATTTTGGTGAACAGGTCCCGACCAAGAAGAGGGTAGGGGCAATCTGGGATAATCATGAAAGAGTGAGATACCTGGCCCACACCCAGATCAACTGATCTTCGGGTAGTGAATGAATATTGTTTGGTCCCAGTGGCACCTTGTACCCTTGTTTTTATAGACATGGGGCCATCTGTTTGGAGAAGCACTGAATGTTGTGCCCCCGTGTCTACCAGAAACTGAGTAGGCTTCCCCTCCACCTTTAGAGTTACCCTGAGTTCAGGGAGGAGTTCTGAACCCTGTTCCCCCTAATCACTTTCTTTGTTTTCTAGATGCAGAGCTCCACAGCCAAATAGTACTTGGAGCTTTGGAAATGAATCCTGCAGAAGAGAGGAAGAATTATAGGGACCAGAGAGGTCAAGGGCACCACAAGAAAAACTACAGCATCCAGTAACCTAGGCTCATAGGGGCTCACAGAGACTGAACTTGCATGGAACTGACCTAGGCCTATACTATAGTTATGTATCTTAGTGTTCTTATGGGAGTAAGTTCTAAGTCTTACTGTAACATTATATATGCCATGTTTGGTTAATATTCTTGGGAAGCCTGCCCTGTTTTTGAAGAGCAATGGAGCAGGAGTGGATGTGGGGCACAGAGAAGAGGTTTCTTGAAGCACTGGGAGAAGAGGACAGAGAGGAAACTTCAGACAGAATGCTAAAAAAGAAATATACACACACATATATATTATAAACATGTACAATATGGAATTAATCAGGCACCTAGAGGGTGTAAAATATAATGGAGATCCTAGATAGTAGAAACTTGAAAAGTCTGGTCACATTGTATCTAGTTATGATGAAGAGAGGAATGAAAGGTGGTATTCAAATAATTTGTTCTTTTCATGCAACCTAGAACCCAAGCCTTGGCTATAGTGCCTTTCCACTTCAGTTAACCGAATCATCATATTCCTTCAGACGCATGCCCACAGCCTAAATAATCACTTACAAATGTCCCTATAGCCTGTCATCTAGATGACTTCAGAGCCTGGATCAAGTTGACAATTAACACTAATTGCAATAGAGGGCCTTAGGTCATTGGAAGATGATTCCAAATGATACCCTGAGACTCCAGAACATTCCTTTTCCTCTTGAGCCTGTATTATGATTTTGGTGATTTGGCTCTATCACATGAACCTACCTTATTGTGCTGTCTCACTCTTGACTCAGAGCAGTAGAGACAGGCTATCAGACCTTCCAAATTTGTGAGCCAACATGAATGCCAATATGAGAGAAGAATAAAAAGAGAAAGTCTGAGTCATGATCAAAGTTTGGATCCTTTCCAAAGACCTTTCTTCTACAATTTTGGTTTTGGTCTTGATGAATGAGAAGTTATAAGCTTGGTTGTAAAAGTATATAGTCATATAATATTAATACATATGATAATATTAATACATATAATAATAATACATATAAATTACAATTGCCTAATTTTCACAAATGCAATTTTTGAAAAATTTTATTACATGGAAATTTTCTATGTTGAAAAAAAAAAAGGAGAAGCTTGTTTTCTCTTTACTGAGTGTTACCAGGAAATGGAGCCTTTAAGAGTACTGTGTAAACATAGTAAAAGCAATATACAGCAAACCGGTAGCCAGCATCAAACTAAATGGAGAGAAACTTGCAATCCCACTGAAATCAGGGACCAGACAAGGCTGCCCCCTTTCTCCTTATCTTTTCAATATTGTACTTGAGGTACTAGCTCGGGCAATTCGACAACATAAGGAGGTCAAAGGGATACAAATTGGAAAGGAAGAAGTCAAACTATCATTATTTGCAGACGACATGATCGTCTACCTAAGTGACCCAAAGAACTCCACTAGAGAGCTCCTACAGCTGATAAACAACTTCAGCAAAGTGGCAGGTTATAAAATCAACTCAAGCAAATCAGTGGCCTTCCTATACTCAAAGGATAAGCAGGCTGAGAAAGAAATTAGGGAAATGACCCCCTTCACAATAGCCACAAACAGTATAAAGTATCTTGGGGTGACTCTTACCAAACATGTGAAAGATCTGTATGACAAGAACTTCAAGACTCTGAAGAAGGAAATGGAAGAAGACCTCAAAAAATGGGAAAACCTCCCATGCTCCTGGATCGGTAGAATCAATATAGTTAAAATGGCCATTTTGCCTAAAGCACTATACAGATTCAATGCAATACCCATCAAAATCCCAACACAATTCTTCACAGAGTTAGAAAGAGCAATTATCAAATTCATCTGGAACAACAAAAAACCCAGGATAGCTAAAACTATTCTCAGCAACAAAAGAAAATCTGGGGGAATCAGTATCCCTGACCTCAAGCAATACTACAGAGCAATAGTGTTAAAAACTGCATGGTATTGGTACAGTGACAGGCAGGAGGATCAATGGAACAGGATTGAAGATCCAGAAATGAACCCACACACCTATGGCCACTTGATCCTCGACAAAGAGGCTGAAAACATCCAATGGAAAAAAGATAGCCTTTTCAACAAATGGTGCTGGTTCAACTGGAGGTCAGCATGCAGAAGAATGCGAATTGATCCATCCTTGTCTCCTTGTACTAAGCTCAAATCCAAATGGATCAAGGACCTCCACATAAAGCCAGACACTCTGAAGCTAATAGAAAAGAAATTGGGAAGACCCTTGAGGACATCGGTACAGGGAGAAAGTTTCTGAACAGAACACCAATAGTGTATGCTCTAAGAGCAAGAATTGACAAATGGGACCTCATAAAATTACAAAGTTTCTGTAAGGCAAAGGACACCATCAAGAGGACAAATCGGCAACCAACAAATTGGGAAAAGATCTTCACCAATCCTACATCAGATAGAGGGCTAATATCCAATATATATAAAGAACTCAAGAAGTTAGACTCCAGAAAACCAAACAACCCTATTAAAAAATGGGGTACAGAGTTAAACAAAGAATTCTCACCTGAAGAACTTCGGATGGCGGAGAAACATCTTAAAAAATGCTCAACTTCATTAGTCATTAGGGAAATGCAAATCAAAACAACCCTAAGATTTCATCTTACACCAGTCAGAATGGCTAAGATTAAAAATTCAGGAGACAGCAGGTGTTGGAGAGGGTGTGGAGAAAGAGGAACACTCCTCCACTGCTGGTGGGGTTGCAAATTGGTACAACCACTCTGGAAATCAGTCTGGCGGTTCCTCCGAAAACTGGGTACCTTACTTCCAGAAGATCCTGCTATACCACTCCTGGGCATATACCCAGAAGACTCCCCACCATGTAATAAGGATACATGTTCTACTATGTTCATAGCAGCCCTATTTGTAATTGCCAGATGCTGGAAAGAACCCAGGTATCCCTCAACAGAAGAGTGGATGCAAAAAATGTGGTATATCTACACAATGGAGTACTATTCAGCCATTAGAAACAATGAATTTATGAAATTCTTAGGCAAATGGATGGAGCTAGAGAATATCATACTAAGTGAGATAACCCAGACTCAAAAGGTGAATCATGGTATGCACTCACTAATAAGTGGATATTAACCTAGAAAACTGGAATACCCAAAACATAATCCACACATCAAATGAGGTACAAGAAGAAAGGAGGAGTGGCCCCTGGTTCTGGAAAGACTCAGTGAAACAGTATTCAGCAAAACCAGAACGGGGAAGTGGGAAGGGGTGGGTGGGAGGACAGGGGAAGAGAAGGGGGTTTGCGGGACTTTCGGGGAGTGGGGGGGCTAGAAAAGGGGAAATCATTTGAAATGTAAATAAATTATATCGAATAAAAAAAATGTGGTATATATACAAAAAAAAAAAAGAGTACTGTGGAGGTCTGACTGAGAGATGATGTCATAGTCTCAGACATTTGAACACTTGGTGGCACTGTTTAGGGAAGTTTAGGTGGTGTAGCCTGGCTGGAGTAATTATGTCACTGGGGAGGTTTTGAATTAAAAACCTCACCATTTCCAGGTTACACTCTCTGCTTTGTGCTTGTGGTTCAAGGTATGAGCTTTGGCTCTCCATTCCTGCCTCCATGCCTGGTATTTGACGCCATGCCTCCACTCTGCCTTCATGGCTCTTAGCCTCCCAAGCCACATGCCAAATAAACCCTCTCTCTTCCTTAAGTCACCGTTGGTCACAGTGTTTTATCACAGCAAGAGAAATGTAACTAATGTAAGTAGGTTTCTCAAGGAGAACATCCCTCTATGGTGGTTAATACCAATTGCCAACTTGGCAGGATTTAGAAGCACCAAAGAGACCTTTAATCATGCAAATGATATATCTAGTCTAAGTTAATTGATGTGGTAAGACCCATCCTGAATATGATCTGGACACCAGCCCATGGGGCAGGATCTTGGATTACATGAAAAGGATAAAGCAAGCTGAGTACAAATACTCATCCTTCTCTGCTTCCTGATACCACGTGACCAGCTGTGTGTTACCCTCAGGGACATGACTTCCTTCCCTTAAGTTGTGAGCTATAAGCATATCCTTCCTTCTTTCAATGGGATGCACCACTCATAGGGGATTTAGAATTGTATAAGGAGAAAAAAGGGAGCTCTGTAGGTTTAGTCTTGAGTTTCTTTGTTGAATTTTTGCTTAGATGATTTATTGTCTGCTGAGAGTGGCATATTACACATTCACATTATAACTGTATCAGGGACCACCTGACAGTTCATGTCTTTTAGTGTTCGTTTTTGAAATTCAAAACTACAGCTTTTGGTGCATACATATTTACAGTTACTATATCATGCTAAATCTTTTCCTTTACTAACAGGAAGTGGCCTTCTTTAGCTCTTCTAATTTTGGCTGGAAATACACTTCAGCAGAAAATAGCTGTGTCAGCTTGTTCTTGGTTTCTGTTGGAATGATAGATTGCCATCCATTCTTTAACTCTCAGTCTGTGGGTGCCTTAGCTAATATGCTGTGGCTTTTGGATCATTTTTCAATTCAGTCAGCCAGTCTCTATCTCCTTATTGGTTGTGACTTGAGCCAATTTAAAGTTATGTTTTGGGGGCTAGAGGGATGGTTCAGCAATTAGAATTACTTGTTGTTTTTGCAAAGGACCAGGTTTCAATTCACATCACCCACAAGAGGCGCATGACCTCCTGTAACTCCATTTTCAGAGGATCTGAAATGCTCTTATGACCTCCAAGAGCACCAGGCACAGACATGGTACACATCTATCCATCCGTGCAGGCACTACAGTCATACACATACAAAAAACCCAAAAATCAGTAAATCTTAAATAAATTTAAGAATTTGTGTGTATGTTTGCATGTGCTTGTGTGTGTGCCTGTGCATGTGTGTATGTGTGGGGGGGTGTGGGGAGGTGTGGGGGGGATGAATGTGTGTGCACATGTATATGCATGTTGTAGTGGCTATTCCTGGTTGTCACTTGACTATATCTGGAATGAACTACAATCCAGAATTGGAAGGCTCACCTGTGATCCTAATCTGGAGGCTCAGAGATACAAGTTTCTGACCTGGATCTTGGCATGGAGATCTTGAGACATCGTGACTATGAATCCAAGAAGATTAAGACGGGGAGATCTCTGAGTTCAAAGTCATCTGGGACAAAGCAAGTCCAAGATCCAGGCGTGGTGGCACACACCTTTAATCAGGGCCACACCTTCTGCTGGAGACCTACATAAGGATATTGAAAGAAGGAAGACTATCTCTCTGCTTTGCCTGCTTGCCTTGTGGGACTGAGCAACTGCTAGATCCTTGGACTTCCATCCACAGCTGCTGCTGACGATTGTTGGGGAGTTGGACTATAGACTGTGACTGTAAGTCATCAACAAATTCCCTTACTGTATAGAGACTACCAATAAGTTCTATGACTCTAGAGAACCCTGGCTAATACTACACACACACACACACACACACACACACACACACACACACACACGTGTGTGTGTGTGTATGTGTGTGTGTGTGTGTGTGTGTATACATATGTGTCTCATTCCTTAAGTACTATTCACTCTTTTAAAAATATTCATTTTAGTTTTGATTGTTTGATGTGTATATTCTTGTGGGAGGATTGTTTGATGTGTATATTGTCGTGTGTGTGTGTGTGTGTGTGTGTGTGTGTGTGTGTGTGTGCATGTGTGTGCATGTGTGTGCATGAAGGTATCCATGGAAAAGTTTCAGGCACTTGTCAATTTCCCAGTATGTGTGCTAGGAACAGAACTCAGGGCATCTGCCTGTCTCTGCCTCTTTGGAGATGAGATTACAAGCATATGCTCCCAAATACATCTTTTTTAATGAATTAATTTTATTTTATGCATATGGGTGTTTTACCTGTATGCATGTATGCCCACATGTAGTTAACACAGAGGCCAGAAAAGAGTATCGATTCCTTGGAACTGGAGTTACAGACAGTTTTTAACTGCCATATGGATGCTGGGAAACGAGCCTGGGTCTTTTGGAAGAGCAACAAGTGCTGTTAACTACTGAGCCAGTCCCATCCTATCTTTAATTTTACTTGTGTTTTTAGTATTAATTCAGCCCCCAACCCAACCCCTCTGGTATATAACCAAAAAATCAAACCAAAGAATCCATAGGATGGGAGAAACAAAGGCACACAGAGAAAATCATTCAACGAAATTGTAACAGAAAAAAAATTTCAAGTCTTGAGAAAGAAATAGGCATTCAAACACAAGAGGCATTTAGAACGCTAACTAGAGAACAATTTCTCCATGGATATTATTAAGAAATGTTTAATGATTCTTTAAATTTTATGGAGTTTTCTGGTTGGTTGGATTGTTGTTTGTTCTTTACTTTCTCCCCTACTAGCATCCATACTTTCTCATACACCCTGTTGGACTTGATGGATTTCTTCATACCTCTCCTTTGTTTAGCTATTCCTCTCAGGAAACATATGCTTCCCTGTTATTTTGTAATTCAGACTGTCTTTCTTCCTACTGTGTGTGTACAGTAAGTATTTTTTAAAGATTTATTTATTTACTTTATGTATGTGAGTACACTGTAACTCTACAGATGGTTGTGAGCCATTGGGTAGTTGCTGGAAATTGAACTCAGGACCTCTGCTCACTCCAGCCCTGCTCATTCTGGCCCCAAGATTTATTTATTGTTATATATAAGTACACTGTAGCTGTCTCCAGACATGCCAGAAAAGGGCGTCAGATCTCATTACTGATGATTATGAGCCACCATGTGGTTGCTGGGATTTGATCTCAGGACCTTCGGAAGAGCAGTCAGTGCTCTTAGTCACTGAGCCATCTCTCCAATCCCACTGTAAATATTTTTTAAGTATATTATTTTTAAAGCATTTTTTCTATGCTAGTTTGGTGGCCATGAACTGACTTAGTTTGTGCTGGCCTTGAAATGTCCTTATTTTCTGTCAAGTTTAAAAATAGCTTTGCTGGATATAACAATCTTCGTTGACAGCTATTTGCCTTTAGGGCTTGAAATATATTGTTCATGATGTCCTGGCTTTGAGTGCTGATGAGAGATTTGACACTATTGTGACATTTCTGACTTTGAAGGTTAGTTGGTAATTTTGCCTTATAACTTTTAAATTTTTTTGCTTTGTATTTTTAACATTTTGACTATAATATGTCATTTATTGGTATTTATCCATCACCAATGGCCATAAAATGAGAACCAACAAAACTGGCACAAAATGTGCTATGAAGTTAAAAATTATTTAGGGTCATAATCACCTGTCAGGGGAGATGCTTTATGTTAAGAGAAAACACAGTGGTCGTGGCAGTGTCCAGGAACCAATGAGCTGGTTCAATAGACTAGCACTAAGGTGGATTTATTATTTACCTGTGCACTACTATTGCAGGCTCTGGAGTGAGCTGGCAAGAAGATGTACGTTTCAAAGTCCAGCGAACAAAGAAAAGAGCTAACTCTTAAACCATTGACTCATGCGGCAAGCACTCTAGGATAATATATGGCTTAGATTTGTGAACTATGTGACTGAAGGGTATTAGGCTGATCATAATTCAAGTTCATGGACTGCAGAGATAGGGAGAAATGTTTGTTTGTCATGTTCTGCCATCTCTGCAGTCACGGACCTCACAAGGGAGGCATGATTAAGTTTCTTTTGTCTTGGGTTTGATCTGCTCTTTGGAGACTTGCGTGTTTTAATCTTTCTAGCAGAGGCCAGTGAGCTCTAAGAGGGAGCATGGCCTGCTTTCTGCAGGTTGTAAAATCTGGCCACTAAAATGGCCCATGTCTTAAATGAATATCGATAGTTATTGTTTAAAAATAATGTATTTATTTTTATTTTGTGCACATTGGTATGTTTATGCCTTCACGTATGTCTTTGTAAGGTTGTCAGATTTTGGACAGTTATGAGCCGCCATGTGGATGCTGGGAATTGAACCAGGGTCCTCTGGAAGAGTAGTCAGTACTCTTAACTGCTGAACCATCTCTCCAGGCCTGAATGCTCATAATTTAACATTTTCAGCTTTGTTTTTTCGTTTGTTGTATTAAAAAGAAATAGGAGAAAGATTTTCTGGCATAGGTAAGTAAAGAAAGAGACCCAAAAGGATAGTGGAATTGAAGTTGAGACTCTGGCTTTCTAGAGCTGACTAGGGATGCAGGAACAGGGCAAGACCTTCTTTTCTTTTCTTTCCTTTCCTTTTCTTTTCTTAAGATGTATTTATTTATTATATGTAAGTATACTGTAGCTGTTTTCAGACACCAGAAGAGGGCATCAGATCTCTTTACGGATGGTTGTGAGCCACCATGTGGATGCTGGGATTTGAACTCAGGACCTTTGGAAGAATAGTTGGTGCTCTTACCTGCTGAGCCATCTCTCCAGCCCCCAAGGCCTTCTTTTCTGGAGTAGGTAATCTAAGATTGGTCTCTGAAACAGAAGCTAGCATCTAGAGTTGCACATCAGAAGGACATCAACCTTTTATCTGTGTAGTGTATTGAACACTACCCTAGGTAAATTGAGTCCGCAGATGAGCTAGAAAAGGACATACAGATAAAAGGATCAAAGTAGTTGTTTAAGAAATAATCTGGTATACATCTGGAGTTCTATTAAAGAGTTTTGAATTGATTTTGATAAGAAGAGGGGGCAAGGTAAACAGAGGACTTTATAACAAAACAGGCACTCTGAAGCAGTATACTTTTGGTAGTAGGTTAGGAGAGGGGTTGTGTGGAAGACATCAGCAGGTTTAGTAAACTTTGGATTTGTTATAGATGTCTCTAAAGTTAATTTTATTAAGTAGTTTTAGAACTCACATAAGACAGTTAAGTCACCCACAGAGGAAAGCTGGCTATTAAACAGGCTAAAATAATCCAAGATAATTTTAGGCTTTGAATTTCTAACATTTTAAACTCCCAACTATGTTCATAGTTGAACTTCCAGCGACACAAAAGTGTGGCTTGTTCAAGTTCCAACACATATGTGACTTCTTTTGAAGTCTCGGCTTATCATGTGGCTAGGAACTTATCCTGGGTCTGATGAAAATGAGGCTAAATAATCTGGAAGGCAGAGCTCCAGGACAGAGAAATGATTACCAGTGCCATTAAGGAAAAAACTTCCTGGGTCATTATGACAAAATTATGTATGGTAAATGGGAGGAGAGGCTAAAATAAGGATAAAATAAGGATAAAATAAGAAGTCTGGTTAAGTGGAGAAATGAAGGAGAAACAAAGCTAATTACACAAAAGGAGAAAGAAGAAGGAAAATGGTGAAGAATGTTATTTAGGAGAAAGGAAAAGAGAAAGAGATTAGAAAAAAATGAAAATAAAAACAAAAAAGGGGGGGTTGATAACAAAAATGTTCCAAACCAAAATTAGATAAATGTAAGAAGAGTAAAACACACAACCATAACAGTTTCAAAGAGTCTCAAAGGAAGAGAGATGGGCTGAAAGAAAGGGTTTTCTGAGGTAGGTGGCAAAACTATGGGGGACCTGGATGGAGGACAGAGTGGTGAATGCAGCGGTCTGCCTGGGTCTGTGGTACATATGAGGGTCACACGGTAGCTTTCAGAATACTGGAAGGTGCTATGCAAGCTGCAAAGGGAGAGAAGAGATGAGTAGCCCTAGCCAGCTAGCTGTAAAGCATGAATCTTAGCACTAACCAGACTAGCAAGATAGTTACAACAGTGCAATAATGAAACTTCTATCTCAGCACAACCAAAAGCTGTTTAATTAGGTGTAAGACATGCTCAACAGCAGAGAATTCATGCCTACTATTGTAAACCTAGCTAACAGACCATGGTTGGAAAGGTCATAAACCCAAGAGGAGAACATACACTCTACTGCCAGTTTCATAAACTAATATAATTTCTGTTTTTTATTATTAGATATATTCTTTATTTACATCTCAAATGTTGTCCCTTTCCTGGTTCTCCCCTCCAAAAATATTCCCATAAGCCATCTCCCCTCCCCCTGTTCCCCAATCAACCCTTTCCCGCTCCCGCTTCCCTGTCCTGGTATTCTCCTATTCATAGTCAGAGGAGCATAGATCATGGGTCTCCAAATGGTTTCTGGTGATAGCTTAGATCACAAACAGGGCTCCCAGCTGCATTGGGACCACAGACATAGAAAAGGCCCTTGGAGGCAGCCTGGACCATGGATATCAACATGGTCTCAGGTGGTAGCTCAAGCCACTCAGATCACTATGGGCCCAGCAGCAGCATAACCCAAAGATTTCAACATGGTTTCAAGTGGCAGTACAGACCATGGAGATCACACAGCCCTTGGTGACAATATGGTCTATAGACATCAATATAGACCACAGTTGCTGTAGAACCACAGACCAGACATGGCCCTCAGTGGCAGCAAAGGCACAGACATCACCAAGGCCTCAGATGGAAAACTAGACTCTTCAGATCAGTATGACCCCAGGTGGCAGCGGTGGCCTAAGCTATCAACCTGGCTTCAGGATGCAGCACAGACCACAGACATCCACAGATCCTCTGGTAGCATGGGCCATAAACATCAAGATGGCCCTCAGTAAATGACAAGCATGACCTAGTGTGCTGGCTCAATGCCAGCTTGGTGAGGGCTAGGCCTCACAGCTTGAGGTGGGAGCTAGGTGAGTTGTTTTCAATACCCAGGCAAATTATTTCTGCATGTAGATCAGAATGGACAGGCTGGAGCCAAGCAATTCTTTATGGCTAAAAGCTATTGCCAGATACAGCCTGATTCATCCTTATGACCTGAAGCTATTACCCAAAACATTTCAACTCTGGAAAGGTAGAAAGCAAGGGGAGTCATAGCTTAGGCAAAGCTTTGTCTTCCTGGAAGAGGGTGACAGTCTCTACAGTGGAAGAGACATGTTAGGGTTCCTTCCAGGTTGAATATGGAGTGGTGGTTTTAGGCCATGAAGAATTCAGTAACCCTCTGGGTGGTAAAAGACTGTAGTCTTTGTTGGAATGGAAAACAGCTTTTGAAAAGACATGGAATAAAGAGTAAAGATAATACTATTGTGATGGTTGGGCCTGCCAAGGGGATGGATTCATGGTCCCCAAGCAGTCAGGTTTTCTTCCAGAAAGCACTGTCTGTCCTTTCTCTGTTTTTAAATTTTTCTAATAATTATTTAGCATTTTCCTATACTATGCCAGAATGATTCACCTGAAAACAGTGTTCTTTCCCTAGGAAGGCACAGATGCCTCATTTTTCAGCAGCCATTGCGCCTTGGAGAGATACTGTGGCCAGAGAATATGTTTGATTTAGTAGGGTGACTATACTTTATTGTACCAAGATCATGTCTCCCTTATCCCAATTGGTCAACTGGCTGCATTCTACCTGTTGGAGACCTATTGGTGTTGTGCCAGTGTCTGTTGTAGGGTGAAAGCCACTGGGGAGAGTTTACATGGAACCATGTCCTTGGGTATATGAGGGAAGTTCAATAATTAAAACATTTACAGGACAGGGAGAAATGTGTCAGGGGAGATGCCAGAGTGGAAATGAACTAAAAGGAGGAGGCTTGTGATTAATTTTTCCCTGGCCCCTGTGTCTTTGAGCCCTATCTCAAACCAGTCAGGCTTTGTTGGTGCAGAAGCAGCATCCTTCATGGAGGAGCGGGGTATATCTTAGCTATAGTCAAATCTAGTCATGAAGTACTGCAATAGCCAAAGAATCCCACTGGTCCTGAAGGATGTTGTGATAAGTACCCTTGGGTATCAGCTTGACTACATCTGGAATGAATTACAATCCTGAAATGAAAAGCACAGCTGTGAGAGACTTTTAGAGGGGGATCAGTTTGAAATGAGTGAATCCACTTCTAGCCTGGAACTAGGGGTGGGAAGACACATGTCTTTAATTCAGATCTTGAGGCAGACCCATCTTTAATCTTGGCCACACTGCTGGAAGTCTATATAAGAACAGACATAGGAAGAAGGAAGATTTTGCTATTTGCCTTCTTGCTCTCACCTTGCTGGCAAGTCTACTTCTTTACTGGCATGGGAGTCTACTTCTTTGGGATTCCAAGTCTACTGAAAACCAACTGAGACATTTAGACTTGTGAACTGAGTGACTTTTTGATTCTTAGACTTTCAGTTCATAGCCAGCATTGTTAGATTTGTTGGATCATAGCCTGTTAAGTGATTCTAACAGATTCCTTTTCTCTATCTATCTATCTATCTATCTATTTATCTATCTATCTTATCTATCTAACTAACTAACTAACTAATTATGGATTTATTCTATACATTCTTCTACTCTAGAGAACACCAACTAAAACAGATGTTAAGCTGGTTTAGAAACTCCAAGGTTTTTAAGAGCTGGTGAGACAGAGGGGTTAATTGGTATAGAAAAAGCTTTAGTCCCACTGTTTTCATGCAAAGTACAGAAAACAATGTTCAGGGTGGCAAAAAGAGGGATGAGTTGGATGGTGTTGGATATCTCCTTCAGCAGTTACCTGAACTTCTTTTAGGGGTATGGGATACAGACGTTTCTTCCAGCTGACAAAGCAGGCAAGATAGAAAGGATAGCAATCAGAGTGCTTCAGAAGAGGCCCATCTAGGGGAAAACAATAAAACTTAACAGATGGCAAAAATCTGGAACAAAAGTCAGGAAGCAATAACTGTACAATCTGTGTGAGACATTAAGAAATAAAATTAACATGTTTTGTTTAGTAAGGTTAAATACAGTTGCACAACTGGCTTGATTTACCATGTAAAACTCTGTAGAAGGTTGAGTTAACTGTAACTATCTGTTTATTACATCAGATTCCTCAATAAAGAACAAGCACTCAGAAGCTTTGTAAAAGTTTGTGAAAGCCAGCATCTAACCAGCAATTTCAAAAGAAATAGAATCTTACTGAGTCATTCTTATAGGATTATCTAGCAAAATTTTCAAAGCCATCACTTGGATAGTCTGAATGATTACCCAAAGCTGTGAGATTGATGGCAGTATCTGGCAGCCTCCTTTAATTATGGAACAAGGGTGGTTATGGTGTGGACCCTGGAATTAGTTTTTGTTAAGAAGAAAAACTGAAAGCCAGAATAGTGGGCATGACCAACTGAACTCTCATGCAGGTCCGATTCTAGATGGGTGGTAGGCAAAGGTACAAGGTTTCCCTATTCACAGTGTTCTTGTGTGTCAGTTCAGGAGACACTAAGGACAGAGTAATTATTAATTGTAATTCCTCTCTCTTGTTTAGATATTTAGGATGTGGCTACAGATTCTAAGACCATCATCTGGGCAGAAGAATCCACCCCCTGCCATATGAGACACAAGGAGTATTTCTTCTTCCATATAGATAAGAAAGGGAGTTGTTTGTTTTTTTAAATTTAGCCTACACAGCCAGAGCTGGTAGACCCTACACAGCTGGAAGAAAAAGCAGCAGACTTTTGGCAGGTCTTATTTTCCATGCATCATTATCCTATAATGATGCTAGCATGTAATTTATTCTGATCCCATCCAAACAAACAAAACAGCTTGCGCCGGGCTGTGGTGGTGCACGCCTGTAATCCCAGCACTCTGGGAGGTAGAGGCAGGCAGATTTCTGAGTTTGAGGCCAGCCTGGTCTACAGAGTGAGTTCCAGGACACCCAGGGCTATACAGAGAAACCCTGTCTTAAAAAAACAAATGCAAAAAAAGAAAAAACAAAAACAAAAAAATCCCAGCTTGCAATGAATAACTCTCATAAGATTGGGAATTAATAATTTCATTTTTGTTTAGATTTTGAGCTTCACCAAAAGCCATGACTAGGTGCCAGGTCCTGCTGTAACTAGGGTCTGGGTTGATGTCAGTGGTTCGTATTGCCGCTGAAGGCCCTGTGGATGTCTTTGATCTGTGCTGCTGCCTGAAGTCATGTATGTGCCTATGGGCTGTGCTGCTGTCAGGGTCATACTAATCTGAGTGACTTGTGCTGCCACCTGAGGCCATAGTGATATCCCAGCCCACACTGCCTCCAAGGGACTGCAACCAGGGTCTGTATTAATGTCCATGGTCAGTTCTACCATTGATGGTCAAATGGATGTCTGTGATCTATGCTTCAGCCTGAGGCCATGTTAATGTCTGTGGTCTGGTCTGCCTCTGAGGGCCTTGTGTGGGTCTGTGGTCCTACTGCAGCATGGAGCTATGTCCATAGTCTGTGCTATCACCAGAAACTTTATGGAACCATGCGCTGTACTGCCAGCTGAGGCCATGGTGATGTCCTGGCTCTGCTGCCTCCAAGAGCCATGTCAGGGCCCGTGGCCCTACAGCAACAAGGGTCTGTGTTAAAGTCTGTAAAGACATTATGGATATTATGTAAACAACAAGGAAGCTACCTTGGCAGTGATATCTATGACTGCAGACGCATAATTGAGAAAGAAGACCATGGAAGGCTTAGGTGATGACTCCTACCCTCCACCCCTACCCCCAAAGTAACAGCCTAAGCAGTAAACCATTGAAGAATTCTTTTAAAGTATAAGGATTAAAAAAAGTATAAGGATGCTGAAGTGTATGTAACGCTCCACAACTGATGGCTCAGGGAGGGGGGTGCAAGAATGGACTCAGTTCTATTTAAGGGGCAAGCCACTCAGAGTTTGATCATGTTCCAGTGAGTATACAGATAACACAAATTGGACTTTGTTTTGTTGTTTGTTGGGATGGGGAGGTCACAAGGTTGGGGGGCAGATATGGAAGGACTGAGAAGTCAGTGTGATGAAGTTCATGATGTGAAATCCCCCCAAAATCAAAAATATTATGTTGAATTAAAAATAAATAAGTAAATGATAAAATAAAATAAATAAATAAGTAAATAAATAAATAAATAAAAGCTATAAAATATTTTGAGCCTTAAAATTATAATAATTTGGTCTGTGCCTGGAGCTGATCCTGTACCAAATAGTGCTGGGAGAGAGCAGAACTCCCAGGAGTGCTGACAAGCCTGTGAGCACAGGTAAGACCACCACTTCTGCTCAAATTCCTGGCCCAAGAGGGACCTGCCCAGAGCCATCAGGACACAGGAACCAAGGAACAGCCAGAGACAGAACCCTTCCAGTTTCTGTCTGCTCCCTGGAGCTGACCCTGTGCCACAGCTCTCCATACCTAAATTCTTCCTGCACAGAATTGATCTTTCAGGAGTACTGACACACAAGCTTGTAGAAGATACAAGCCACAGTCAAACACAGCAAGATCAGCTAACACCAGAGATAACCAGATGGTGAGCGGCAAGGACAACAACATAAGCAACAGAAACCAAGGCTACTTGGCATCATCAGAAACCAGTTCTCCTACCACAGGGAGTACTGGATACCCCAACACACCAGAAAAGCAATACTGATTTAAAATCACATCTCATGATGATGATCGAGGAATTTAAGGACATAAATAACTTCCTTAAAGAAATATAGGAGAACACAGGTAAAGAGCTAGAAGCCCTTAAAAGAAGAAACACTAAAATTCCTTAAAGAATTACAGGAAAGTGCTGGAGAGATGGTTCACCAGTTAAGATCACCGACTGCTCTTCTGAAGGCCCTGAATTCCAATCCCAGCAACCACATGGTGGCTCACAACCATCTGTAACAAAATCTGATGCCATCTTCTGGAGTGTCTGAAGACAGCTACAGTGTACTTACATATAATAAACAAATAAATCTTTAAAAAAATAATTACATGAAAATACAACCAAACATGAAGTAATTGAATACAAACATCCAGGATCTAAAAGTGGAAATAGAAACAATAAAGAAATCAGAAGGGAGACAACCCTGGAGATAGAAAACCTAGGGAAGAGAGCAGGAGTTACCAATCCAAGCATCACCAACAGAATACCAGAGATAGAAGAGAGAATCTCAGGTGCAGAAGATACCACAGAAAACATTGACACAACAATCAAAGAAAATGCAAAACGCAAAAAGTTCATAGCCCAAAACATCCAGGAAATCCAGGACACAATGAGAAGACCAAACCTAAGAATAATAGGTGTGGAAGAGAGTGAAGATTCCAAACTTAAAGGGCCAGTAAATATCTTCAACAAAATTATAGAAGAAAACTTCCCTAACCTAAAGAGATACCCATGAACATACAAGAAGCCTACAGAACTACAAATAGATTGGACCAGAAAAGAAATTCCTGCTGTCACATAATACTCAAAACACCAAGGGCACAAAACAAAGAAAGAATACTAAAAGCAGTAAGGGGGAAAAGGCAAGTAACATATAAAGGCAGACCTATCAGAATTACACCAGACTTCTCACCAGAAACGATGACAGCTAGAAGATCCTGGGCAGATGTGATGCAGACCCTAAGAGAACACAAATGCCAGCCCAGACTACTATACCCAGCAAAATCCTCAATCATCATAGATGGAGAAACCAAGATATTCCATGACAAAACCAAATTTATACAATATCTTTCTACAAATCCAGCCCTACAAAGGATAATAGATGGAAAATGCCCACACAAGAAGGGAAACTTCACCCTAGAAAAAGCAAGAAAGTAATCTTCTCTCAACAAACCCAAGAAAAGATAGTTACACAAACATAAAAATAACATCAAAAGTAACAGGAAGCAACAATCACTTTTCCTTAATATCTCTTAACATCAATGGACTCAATTCCCCAATAAAAAAAGACATAGACTAACAGACTGGATACATAAACAGGACCCAGCATTTTGCTGCATACAGGAAACACACCTCATGTCAAAGGCAGACACTACCTCAGAGTACATGGCTGGAAAACAATTTTCCAAACAAATGGTCTCAAGAAACAAGCTGGAGTAGCCATTCTAATATTGAGTAAAATGGACTTTCAACCTAAAGTTATCAAAAAAGATAAGGAAGGACACTTCATACTCATCAAAGGAAAAAATCTACCAAAAGAATTCTCAACTCTCAACATCTATGCTCCAAATTCATAAAATAAACTTTACTAAAGCTCAAAGCACACATTGCACCTCACACAATAATAGTGGGAGGCTTCAACACCCCACTCTCAGCAACGGACAGATCATGGAAACAGAAACTAAATAGAGACACAGTGAAACTAACAGAAGTTATGGACAAAATGGATTTAACAAATATCTATAGAATATTTTATCCTAAAACAAAAAAATATACCTTCTTCTCAGCACCTCATGGTATCTCCTCCAAAACTGACCATACAACTGGTCACAAAACAGGCCTCAACAGATACAAGATGATTGAAATAATCCCATGCATCCTATCAGATCACCACGGACTACGGCTAGTCTTCAATAACAACAGAAACAACAGAAAGTCCTCATACACATGGAAGCTGAACAACACCCTACTCAATAATAACTTAATCAAGGAAGAAATAAAGATGGAAATTAAAGATGTTTTAGTATTTAATGAAAATAAAGGCACAGCATACCCAAACTCATGGGACAAAATGATAGCAGTTCTAAGAGGAAAACTCATAGCTCTGAGTGTCTCCATAAAGAAACTGGAGAGAGCATACACTGGCAGCTTGACAGCACATCTGAAAGCTATAGAACAAAAAGAAGCAAATACACCCAAGAGGAGTATATGGCAGGAAATAATCAAACTCAGGACTGAAATCAACCAAATAAAAGCAAAAAGAACTATACAAAGAATCAACAAAACCAGAAGCTGGTTCTTTGAGAAAATCAACAAGATAGATAAATCCTTAGTCAGGGGGCACAGAGACAGTATCCAAATTAATAAAATCAGAAATGAAAAGGCAGACATAACAACTGATACTGAAGAAATTCAAAAAATCATCAGATCCTACTACAAAAGCCTATACTGAAAAAAAACTGGAAAATCTGGATGAAATGGACAATTTTCTAGATAAATACCAAATCCAAAGTTAAATCAGGATCAAATAAACCATCCAAACAGTCTCATAAGCCCTAAAGAAATAGAAGCAGTCATTAAAAGTCTCCCATCCAAAAAAAAGCCCAGGACCAGGTGGGTTTAATGCACAATTCTATCAAAACTTCAAAGAAGACCTAATATGAATACACTTCAAACTATTCCACAAAATAGAAACAGAAGGAACACTACCCAAGTCATTTTATGAAGCCACAATTATGCTTATATCTAAACCAACAGACTGGGAAAAGATCTTTACCAATCCTACATTCGATAGAGTGCTAATATCCAATATATACAAAGAACTCAAGAAGTTAGACTCCAGAAAACCAAATAACCCCATTAAAAAATGGGGAACAGAAGCCAGGCGATGGTGGCACACACCTTTAATCCCAGCACTGGGAAGGCAGAGGCAGCGTATTTCTGAGTTCGAGGCCAGCCTGGTCTACAGAATGAGTTCCAGGACAGCTGGGGCTATACAGATAAACCCTGCCTTGAAAAACAAAAAAACAAAAACAAAAACAAAAAAAATGGGAACAGAGCTAAGCTAAACAGAGAATTTTCCATTAAGGAAACTCAAATGGCTGAGAAGTACCTAAAGAAATGTTCAACGTCCCTCGTCATCAGGGAAATGCAAATCAAAACAACCCTGAAATTCCACTTCACACCAGTCAGAATGGCTAAAATCAAAACCTCAGGTGACAACAGATGCTGGCAAGGATGTGGAGAAAGAGGAACACTCCTCTATTGCTGATTTGATTGCAAGCTGGTAAAACCACTCTGGAAATCAGTCTGGTGGTTCCTCAGAAAATTTGACACACCACTCCTGGACATATACCCAACTATACCACTCCTGGGCGTATACCCAGAAGATGCGCCAACATTTAATAAGGACCCATGCTCCACTATGTTCATAGCAGCCTTATTTATAATATCCAGAAGCTGGAAAGAGCCCAGATATACCTCAACAGAGGAATGGATACAGAAAATGTGGTATATATATACAATGGAGTACTATTCAGCAATTAAAAACAATGAATTCATGAAATTCTTAGGCAAATGGATGGAGCTGGAGAACATCATACTAAGTGAGGTAACCCAGTCTCAAAAGATGAATCATGGTATGCACTCGCTAATAAGTGGATATTAACCTAGAAAACTGGAATACCCAAAACATAATCCACACATCAAATGAGGTACAAGAACGGAGGAGTGGCCCCTTGTTCTGGAAAGACTCAGTGAAGCAGTATAGGGCAAAACCAGAACAGGGAAGTGGGAAGGGGTAGGTGGGATAACAGGGGGAGAGAAGGGGGCTTATGGGACTTTCGGAGAGTGGGGGCTAGAAAAGGGGAAATCATTTGAAATGTAAATTAAAAATATATCGAATAAAAAATACCTCATAAAAAAAGAAAGAAAGAAAATATCATCATAGCCGGGCGTGGTGGCACATGCCTGTAATCCCAGCACTTGTAAGGCAGAGGCAGGCAGATTTCTGAGTTCAAGGCCAGCCTTGTCTACAGAGTGAGTTCCAGGACAGCCAGGACCACACAGAGAAACCCTGTCTCGAAAAACCAACCCCCCTCCAAAAAAAATCATCATGAGTGAGGAAACCCAGTCACAAAAGAACACAAGTGGTATGCACCTACTGATAAGTGGATATTAGCCCAAAAGTTGGAAATACCCAAGATACAATTCACAGACCATATGAAGCTCAAGAAGAATGAAGACCACTGTGTGGATTCTTCTTAGAAGTGGGTACAAAATACTCACAGGAGGAAATATGGAGGCAAATTGTTGAACAGAGACTGAAGGAAAGGCCATCCAGAAACTGTCCCACCTGAGGATCCGTCCCATATACTGTCACCAAACCTAGATGCTATCTCGGATGCCGGGAGGTGTTTGTGATGGGAGCCTGATATGGATGTCTACTGAGAGGCTCTGCCATAGCTGACAAATACAGAGGCAGATGCTCAAAGCAAACCATTGGACTGAGCTCAGGGTCCCGGATGGAGGAGTTGGAGAAGGGACTGAAGGAGCTCAGGGGGGTTGCAGCCCCATGGTGGGGGGGAGCAAGTGTCAATCAGCCAGACCACCCAGCTCTCCCAGGGACTGGACTACCAACCAGAATGAACGCATGAAGGGACCCATGTCTCCAGCCGCATACGTGGCAGAGAATGGCCTTGTTAGACATCAGTGGGAGGGTGGCCCTTGAGCCTGAATGGGTTTGATGCCCCAGTGTAGAGGAATGCCAGGGCGGGTTGGTGGGAGTGGGTGGGTGGGTGAGGTAGCACCCTCACAGAGGCAGGGGGAGGAGAAGAGGTTAGGGGGGGGGGGCTCCTGGAGAAGAGACTTGGAAAGAGGATGAAATTTGAAATTTAAATAAAGAAAATATCCAATAAAAAAAAGAATTGGTTTGAATTTCAAATGACAGGCAGAACTAGTGGAGAGTCTTATCCTGCTGCCTAAGGCACCCCCAGGTTAGAGGAAAGGATGAAAATGGCCCTGAATGTTAGGGAATATCCCTACACTTGTAAGACTGGGGGGCTGGGTCTCAAAGTTAGTTAGCTGTGGGAAATTCCTAGAACCTCCAAGACTTCATGATCCAGAGGAGGAATGGGAAGTTCCCAGAGTTTCTGAGGTCTGGTCAATGTACATCTGAGTCAGCCCTGGCTAGTTATCTTGTTCTGCAGAGTTGTGTGTGTGTGTGTGTGTGTGTGTGTGTGTGTGTGTGTGTGTGTGTGTGTGTATGCGTGTGTCAGTGATCAAATAATGAAAAGTTTCTTAGCCTGGATATCAGAGAAGGTTGGAAGAAGAGGTCAGAGGAAGGGTCAGAAGAAGATGGACAGGAGGATTCAGAGGAAAGAAGATTGGGGTCAAGCTGGGTTTTTACACAGAGTACCAATGAAGTCCTAAGAACTGTTTCATCCACTAGACTTTGCACTATTCATGAAGGAAGGCAAAGGCTACAAAGACCAGAAGTCTGAGTCTCAGGTCTGACTGGTAGGTGTTTAGCCTGTATACTAAATGTCTTTGGTCAGTGGTTTATTGCTATGAAGAGAAAGCATGGCCAAGGCGGGGATTGAGTCCAATATCATCATGGTAGGAAACATGGCAGCATGCAGACAGACATAGTGCTGGAGAAGGAGCTGAAAGATACATCCTGATCCACTAGGTCACGAGATAGACTCTGGGCTTAGCATGGACTTTTGAAACTTCAAAGCCCACCAGTGACACACTTCCTCCAATAAAGTCATACCTTCTAATCCTTTCAAATAGTGCCAATCCCTGGTGACTAGACATTAGGCTCTGAGGGCCATTCTTATGCACACTGCCACAGTAAGATTTTAGGGTATCTGTGCTCTGAAAGGAATTGACCCCTAGGAGGAAGCCAGGAGATGCCAAATGGATCCTGGATTTCCACACCAGACACAGGAAAGCTGAGGCAAAGAAGCAGACAGATTCGATCTCAACAGGCTGAAACTGCTTTATTGGGACCAAAAGAGGTCCCAAATTTTCTTCAGGATGAAATTTGAGCACATTTGAAGGGTCTGGGGGAACATGTATATATGCATAAATAGCGAGTAGGAAGTTACAGCTGTTATTTTGTGGTTTGGTTGGAAGCAGGGTGGCTTGTTTTTGATACTCAGGCATATTATTTCTACAAGTAGATCAGAACAGTCAGCCTATGGCCCAGCAATTCTTTATGGCTAAGGACTATTTCCCTGTATAGCCTGACTCAATTCCTTATGATCAGGTGGCTATTACCAAACACAGTCAAGTCAAAATACTCCTGGAAGATATAAGGGGCAAAAACTAAGAAAATAAAAATATATTGCCCACCATAGAAAAAGTGCATGGTATAGTTTCATGCTGTATGTAGTATCATGTTGTTGTGATAAAACACTGTCTGAAAACAAGTTGGGGTCGGGGAGGCTTTATTCCAGCTTACAATTTTTAGTTTCAATCCATCATTGAGGGAAGTCAGGTCAGGAACTGAAGCAGAGACCATGGAGGGGCACTGCTTATTGGCTTGTTTTCTCCCTTACTCAGCTAGCTTTATTACACACCCAGGCCTACCTGCCTAGGGATGGTGCCACCCACAGTGAGCTGGGCCCTGCCACTTCAATCATCAATCACAATCATCTTTTGCTGGTGTGGCCACAGGCCAATCCAGTCTTGGCAATCCTGCAATCAAAATTAAGCTAACCAGGGCACTGCATAAACAAATGGAGGAAGCATAAACTGTGTGAAGGGAAATAACAAATGAAAACATGAAAAACTTACAAAAATGCAATAAAGTAAAAAAGCTTGCTAAACATCTAAGGAGAAAAAAGGAATCACAAGGAAACAAAAAGAAAAGATGAGGCGAGGAGCTTCTTTCTGTGGCTTTGAACGCTGGATGGGGGTTGGGGAGGGTCAGTGAAACTTGTGTACTCTTGTTTTTCCTGTATGCTTCTGCTGTTGTAGAGGGTGCATTGTATGAGTGTCTGATGTTCAGTCTTATTTCCCTCCCTTACCTAGTAGAGTAATTGCTCTGTTAACCACACTTAGCTTTTCATTCTGCAGACTGGGAAGATCCTCTCCTCCCTGAGACTTCCCATACTATACTCCCTGGAGAGGCTAGTGTTTTAGCTGGAGGATATCTCCAGCTAAAGTATATTTGGAATGTGAGAAGCAATCAAAGCGCAAAATAGGCAGAGGCAGAGGACCTGTCCTTTTACTTCCCAGATCTTTTGAGCATTAAATTAATGAAGGGCACACGGGTGGCTTGAGATTTTGATCCACTCAATGGCCTCAGGCTCAGAGCTGACACCAGAATTAGTTGCAGTTGATGAGATCTGCTTCCCAGTCCCCAAGGGTGGAACTGTCTCTCCTCATTTATTTCCCAGCTTAGAGGCTACTTCCTGCTATCTCCACCCTTTGGCTTGTGGGTATTCGTCGATCCTGCTCTTCACAATTGCTTCTCCATGGCTTCCCTCACCCAGGGTCTAAGCCAGGCCAACTTGAGGCTCCTTCACGTTTGGCTGTTCCCTCATCTCAGCCACCACCCCCACCTTGAGGTAGCTCAGTTTTGAGCAATATGGTCTTCTTCAAGATAGCTCCTGGCTGCTGCTCTCCAATTCATATAGCATGGCAAAACGGTATTTCTTTCCACCAGTCACCCATCTGCCAGAGAAGCCACTCTTAACAAAACCTGCTAGTATACTTGAGGTTTGTGAGTGTTGTAGGCTTATCCCGAAGGCAGGCCTGCCTGGACTCTGTCTTTTATAAATGGCTACCATTCCCTCTTTCCCTTCCATCTTACTTCCCTGGCTCATGATATCTTTTTCTTAGATCTTTTCTGCCATCCTTTTACCCCCTTTGTGATTTCCAAAGTTCCTCATCTATTTCTCTTTGATAAAAGGTGTATTGTTCTTATTCAAGTTCTCTCCTTTACCAGCTCAAACAGAGGCAAGCATCCACCTTCCATCTTACCTAGCATTTGCTCTCTTTGTTATTTATCATACTGTTCCCCTGGAATGCTCTGGAAAAGGCCATCCATGAACTCCATGTTGACATAAATGCAGAAAATTCTCCTGTGAGAACTGTGTATCTTGCCTGAGACTCTTGACTACACCCGTAGCAGGAGTTTGAGTATCTGCCAGCATGATACCCACACAGAAGACATGGGGTCTGGAATAATCTATCTGAGTGCTTGGAATGCTTCTCAGATGCAATAAGAATTTAACAGAGCTGAGGGTTCAGTGGTAACGCTTGTAGAAGGCCTTTGGCTTAATGCCTAGCACCATTTAAACAAATAAATAAAAAATTCTCAACAGGTGACATATAACAAGATACAGCAGAACACAATATTAAAAAGCCAGACATTTGGAAATGCATAGATTACCATTCAGAAGAGAAAATCTGGGAAGGCACATCTCCATAGGTATGCATGAGATGATAGATGTCAGGATTTTATCTTTCATTATAAAAATTCTAGTACTATAACATTTGAAATGTAAATAAAGGAAATATCTAATAAAAACTCGTGTAAAACATTATACTGTTAACTCACAGTGAGAAAAAAAATTCTGGTACTATTTGGCCTTTTATAAAAAGCACATGAATTTGGCAACATATTGTCATAGGGTCAAAATGCAACTCAACATAAATATGCCTAACAGCTAAGCCCTACATAGTAGCAACTGATACATATCTGAGTTATCTTCAATTTTCAAAGAATTGCTGTTCTAAGTTTCATATCTGCTCACTATCTTACTGACTTTTAAAACAATGTACAAGGAGGAGTTGTACTAATAAACACAAAGCCATATGTTTTATCCACAACTACAGGGTTTTAACATCAAAATTGTGTTTCAGCAACATAGAGAAATAGCAAGAAGAGAGTAGCAAGTATATGTTTTGAAAGCATACATTTACTTTGAATTTTTTTCTTCTTTTCCCTAAGAAGTCTGACCACTGTAGCAGTGAATAAAGAAAACCTTTCCTTTTAAAGAAGGGCTTCCCATGTCTGATTTGTATTTTCTATCTATAAATGCAAATCCATATCTACTAGCTGCAGTCTGGGCTTTCCTAAGTGGACTGTGAGGTAATATTCATTCTGTAATCCTATTCCAGACTGACTAAATCAGGATCGCTATGGATAGAGTTACTAAAAATGGTTTCCGGGAGATCTGGTGCTGTGCTCAAGTGGGGTTTAGAAACATAAGCATACACTCTATTTTACCAGTCTTCTTTTCAAATGCAGTCTTGGATTTTGTATTCATTTGCTGTGCTAGATTACCTTGATTAGTGTGTATCTGTTCCTGAAATAGACTATTCTGACCAGAAGCAAGTTGGAAAAGAAAGGGTTTATTTGGTGTACGTGTCCTAACCACAGCTCATCATTAAGGGATACCACAAGTGGATAAAGAAGGAGCCTGAGGAAGGAACTGAAGCAGAAAGCATGGAGGAATGCTACTTAGTGCCATGTTCTTCATGACTTTTTAAGATTACTTCCCTATAGAACCCAGAAACATCTACTCAGAGGTGGCACCACCCACAGTGAACTGGGTCCTCCCACATCAATCATAATCAAGAAAATGCCTCAAAGATGTGTCTATAGGACAGTGATTTTCAACATGTAGGCTACAGCTCCTTTGGTGTTGTAATTCCGATATTTATATTAAGATAACTTTACAAAAATAGAGTTAAGTAGCAGTGAAGATAATTTCATGTATGGAGGTCACCACATCATGAGGAGCTGTATTAAAGAGACGCAGCATTTGAAAGATTAAGACCCACAATATAATGGAGGCAATTCCTCAACTGAGATTTCTTCTAGGTTAAATCTAGGTTTGTGTCAAGCTGACAAAAACTAACCAACACAGCTTCCATAGGTTTATTTTTTGTTGTTGTTGTCAGGGGGTTTTTTTCTGTTTAATGATAATGTGTTCTCTCTTCCTCTCTCTCTCTCTCTCTCCAGCCACATTTGAAGCAATCTCCAGGATTCATTGTGTTCATTCTACAGTGTCCCTCTTCCCCTGTCAGGCAGGCATAAAGAAAAGGCCTTACAGGTGGGAAGGCATCTGAATCTGGTTGTCTTGGAAACCACTCTGATTCTCAACCCCAAAGGGTCACTAGCTCAGTTTGAAAGCCCTAGAGTGAGACAATAGCCCTCCCCACTCAGATTTCTTTCTGGGAAAAGAGGCTGAACTTGAGAGCTGAGGTTGGTTTCCAGGGAGATCAAAGCCAGGTATTTGAGATTCATGAATAAAAAATTACAGACATGAAATTTAGTGCACAGGGTGGATTATAAGAACGTACCTGTAGATATTGGAATTACAAGTCTAATAGTTACATTCACACGGAGAGTACTTGTTCTGAATGGGTGTGCATATGCAAACAAGCACGCACACAGTGTAACTCACTAGTATGCTTTTTCCTCATATGTGCAGTGATTCTGTCTGACTCGAGCAACAAGTGCATGGGAATACAGAAGGCAATGAGGCAAAATAAGTAGGCAGGACTCATAACAAGGAATGAGAGAGTGGGCGGTTCTTTACTGTTGGGAGACAGTGGCAAAAACGATTACATACCTTTTCCTCCACTCCTCCACTGCACTTTCACATGTGCATTACATTTTAAATCAGCTTTAGTGAGACATAATTGCCACAATAATCCATGCTATATGTACCCAAGATCAACTATGGGTACAGCACTTGTAGTAAATTTACACAGTTGTGGAACTGTCACCCCAATTCCACTTTACAATGCTTCTGTCACTCAAAAAAAAATCCTCACTATTCATAAAGCAAGCAATTTCTGATTCCCTCCAGTCTAGGCAATCCGTAATCTATGTCCTATCTCTGTATAAAGCCCTTTCTGATCTTTTTCTTAAAGTGACTCATATAGTAAGTAAGTGGTCTTTTGACATTTAGCAAGAAAGCTTTTGGCCAGTGAAATGGCTCAGTAGATAAAGCCCTTGTTGCTAAGCCTGATGACCCGAGTTTGGTCCCTAAGACCCTTAGAGTAGAAGGAGAGAACCAACTCATGCAAATTGATATTGTTGATCTAATATCAACATCACATGCTTGGGCATATATAATACTCCCCCAACACAAAAAAAATGAAATAATTGCAATCTTAAGATTTTGAGGTTCATGCATGTTATAGTATCAGCATCAAATTTTTCTATGTTCATTGTTCAATAATATTCTATTTCATCAATATGCCACCTTTCCTTTATCTCTTTACCAACTGATATATTTTTCCTTTCCACTTTGGGCCCCTCATGAATAATACTTCTACAACCATCAGAATACATGCTATCTTTGTCTGCTTACTGTTTCTAATAGCATGGAATAACAAACACAAACTGGGTATGATATAAAGATTTATTTTGGTTTATGATCCCCATCCAAGGTTAAGGGGCTTCTTGCTAGTAGGGATCTAAGATGGACCAGGAGGAAGCTATTGCATGGGAAGGATACATGAAACACAGGAATGTCCTTGCAACTGTTTTTTAAAGAAAACTGCTGTGGGACTACATTCTACAGGAATGATAGGACTGCCATTGCTATCTTGAAGTTAGACCAGCTATGATTACCTGCATGAAATTCTCATAAGATCAAGCCCACAAAAATTCACTTGTGGGAATGGGGTCATGGGTTCTCTCTCCAAGAATATATAAAGGGTTAGCAATTGATGGTGTAAGTGGGGAATATTCCTCAGAGTATGGCATAACTGCCTGAAAGTTGCCCATGTTTTACTGAATAACAATCCCAATTAAACTCATCAGTTCACCAAGCTATGTGCAGCTGGAGGCATTTCATTGGACTGCCATTGGTGCCATATATATATATATATATATATATATATATATATATATATATATATATAGAGAGAGAGAGAGAGAGAGAGAGAGAGAGAGTAATTAAATGCTTACTCGTGCCACCCCAGGAAAGCCATACAACATAAACAAACCTACACCCCAGATAACATTTTAACTCGCTTACTCATCCATCTGCATTTCTATTTTTTTTTAGGAATTATTTATTTATTTTATGTATATGAGTACACTGTAGCTGTCTTCAGACACTCCAGAAGAGGGCATCAGATTCCATGGTTGTGAGTCACCATGTAGTTGCTGGGAATTGAACTCAGGACCTCTGGAAGAGCAGTCAGTGCTCTCAACCTCTGAGCCATCTCTCCATCCCCACCCCATCAATCAGCATTTCTTTTCCTTCCTTCCTTCCTGCCTGCCTGCCTTCCTTCCTTCCTTCCTTCCTTCCTTCCTTCTTTCTTTCTCCTCCTCCTCCTTCTCTTTCCTCTTTATCTCCTCTCTTATTCTTCCTTTTTTCCAGTTCTAGGAATTGAACCCAAGGCCTTCCACATGCTAAAAAAATATATATCTATCGCTGGGTTATGTCCTTAGCCCCAATGCCTTCAATAATTGCAGGAAGTACTAAATCATTCATGAGAGAACAATCTTTAAACATCACTCCTAGCCCCATTTCTTAATCTCTCATATAAGGATTAAATTCATGGATTTTTGGAAGAGCTGACTCATGTACTGACACAAGCTTTGTGTGTCAACTTGACACAGGCTGGAGTTATCACCGAGCAAGGAGTTTCAGTTGAGAAAGTGCTTCCATGAGACCCAGCTGTGGGGCATTTTCTCAATTAGTGATCAAGGAGGGAGGGCTCCTTGTAGGTGGTGCCACCCCTGGGCTGATGTTCTTGGGTTCTATAAGAGAGCAGGCTGAGCAAGTCAGGGGAAGCAAGCCAGTAAGAAACATCCCTCCATGGCCTCTGCATCAGCTCCTGCTTCCTGATCTGCTTGAGTTCAGTCCTGACTTCCTTTGGTGACGAACAGTGTTGAAGTATGAGCTGAATAAACCCTTTCCTCCACAACTTGCTTCTTGGTCATGATGTTTGTGCACGAATAGAAATCCTAACTAAGACAAATCATAACACATCAAAGTATAAAGTTATATATTTTGGCCTCAGTCTTAGGGGGCAAAGAAGCTCTTTTCTTTCACCACAATGCACAATATGTGCTTTAAAATTATAGTAGATATCCTTTACAAGTTGGAGGCCTTCTCAGCAATTCCAAAGCTGTTGACTTCATTTTTTTTTTTTTTTTGACACAGGAATTCAGTTTGCAGATAATCCTACAGTGGAACTTAGAGATCCACTTATCTCTCCTTGCCAAGGCTAGGATAAGAGGCAGGTGCCACCACTTCTGGCCTGTTGACTATGTTTTGGGCTTTTAGAATTTCATACATGACTATCATATTTAATCCTCACTCCCTCCCTTCCAGAGGGAAAATTATCTTTCTTCAGGGACATTCCCCCTCTTGACTGCTTTTTAATCATGACTTTGTGAAATGTCAAAATGATCAGTGTTTGTCCTTGATTACATTAACATGGTACAATAACTTAATTGAAATTTGAATGTTATACATACCTGGAAGAAATCTTACTTGGAAGTGTAGCCCAATCTGCCAGGCATGCTAGTAGTATGTGAATGGAACTACAGCATGTAGAGGCGGAGTCAGGAAGACTGCAAGCTTTAGCCAGGACACAGTGATTTCCAGACCAGACAGACCTACATAGTGAAACCCTGCTCCAAAGCAGGCATGCACACAAAAACTATGTTACACATTTTGTATGCTTTTGCTGGATTTAATTTGTCAATATTTTATTGAGGAATTTTTCATAGATATTCATGATGGACATTGGTCTGTGGGGGTCCATGTGGTGGCTCAAATTGGCTATATAGATAAAATAATACTTTTGTCATAGAGAATGTGTTGGAAAACATTCCCCCATCTTGAACATTCTGCAATGGTCTGTGAATAACCAGTATTATTTTTTCTTTCTCTCCTGTCATTTCCATGTTAAGTAATATTTATTTTCTTATTTTTAAATTTATTTTCAAGCCAGCATACAAAGTGATGTGTTTCATGTGGCTTTCTCATATATTTATGTTATTATTCTTTGTTCTTTTTTTTGACTGTCTGAATTCAAAATTTATTTAAAATTTTTCTTTTTTTATTCAATATATTCTTTATTTACATTTCAAATGATTTCCCCTTTCCTGGATCCCCCCTCTCCAAAAGTCCCATAAGCCCTCTTCCCTCCCCCTATCCCCCAATCCACCAATTCCCACTTCCCTGTCTTGGCATTCCCCTACACTGCTACACTGAGCCTTTCCAGGACCAGAGGCCACTCCTTCCTTCTTCTTGGGCATCATTTGATATGTGAATTGTGTCTTGGGTATTCCAAGCTTCTAGGTTAATATCCACTTATTAGTGAGTACATACCATGATTCATCTTTTGAGTCTGGGTTACCTCACTTAGTATGATGTTCTCTAGCTCCATCCATTTGCCTAAGAATTTCATGAATTCATTGTTTCTAATGGCTGAATAGTACTCCATTGTGTATATATACCACATTTTTTTGCATCCACTCTTCTGTTGAGGGATACCTGGGTTCTTCCCAGCTTCTGGCTATTATAAATAGGGCTGCTATGAACATAGTGGAGCATGTGTCCTTATTACATGCTGGGGAATCCTCTGGGTATATGCCCAGAAGTGGTATAACAGGGTCCTCCAGAAGTGTGCCCAGTTTTCTGAGGAACCGAATCCCCCTCTGCTACTATCCCTCAGCTCCCCACCACCCCACCTCCCTATCCTGTTTCCAAATAGATGCCCCCTTCTGCTTTCATGGCACATACATTCCATTACTCCATCCCCTCTCCATTTCTCATCCCTTAAAGCCTTTCCTCTTCTTGCATGGTCCCCTAATCCCATTCACGATGCCTCCCTACACAGATGTTTGTGTATTTAAATACAGAGTCCACATATGAAAAAAACATATGGATTTGTATGAGTCTAGCTAATATTGTTTAGGATAGTGATCTTTAGTTACTTGTATTCCCCTTTGAATGTTGTGCTTCCATTTTCTTTTGTGGCGAAATAAAATTCCATGGTGCTTGTGTAGCACATTTCTTTAACTGTCTATCCTCTAATGAACATCTAGGTTGGGTCCTTATATTGGTGATGGTGAACATAGAATCAATGACCACTAATATGCATGTGTATCTCTGTGCTATGCTGAGTTTAAGCATTTTGAGATTCTCAGAGTTGGGTCATGTGGCAGGTGTACCTTTTGTTTTCTTGAGGAACCTCCACACCGATTTCCACAGTGGTTTCACCTGCTTTATATTGCCAACAGCAGCATGTGAGGGCTCCTGTTTCCCCACATGCTTCCCACCACTTGCTATCATTGTTTTTCTTGATGTCAGCTATTCTGAGTTGAGGTAGACTCTCAAATCAGTTTTAATTTGTATTTTCCTAGAGGACAATGATGATGACGGGCACTTTTTCAAAGGTGTATAGTGTATTGGCCATTTCTTATTTTGAGAACGGACTGTCCTGGTCATCGGCCCAATTATTGAATGGTTGATCTGAGGAAAATTTGGGTGTTTGATTCCTGCACTTCTGTATATGCTCAAGATATCAATCTCCTACCTGATATATAGTCAGCAAGAGTGTTTATTTCCTCTCCTGTTAAACAGTTTGCTCACTGTGGTGAGCATTCCCATTGCTGTGAAGAATGAAGAAACATCTCATATTCATATAATAGCAATTGTTAATCCTTGGTGCTATCTCCTGCCACTTGAGTATCATTCAGAAAGTACTTGGGTCTGTATCTTGAAGAGTTTAATTTTTTTCTATCAGTTTCAAGTTTTCCTGACTTATGTGAAAATTTCTTTTGAATTTATATCTTCACAGTGTGAGAAACATAGATTGAGTTTCATTATTCTATAGGTGGGTATCTAGTTTTCTCAGAACCCTACATTTTTGATGAAAATTTGGTGATATATCAATGTGGGTTTGTTTCTGGGTCCCTTACAATATTCTGTCAGTCTACATGCATGCCTTCGCATTGCTACCATCCAGTTTTGCCACCATGGCTCTGTAATACAATTTGAGATCAGGTCAGGTATAATGATCAGATACAACCACTGTTGTTTCTTCTCAGGACTGCTTTTGCTAATCCAGGTCTTTGGTGTTTCCATATGAATTTTAGGATTACGTTTAATTACCACTGTTAGAAAACATCACTAGGATTTGGGTGAAGATAAAGTTTATACGTAGGAGGTCACTTTTAGTCTATGGAGATTTTTACAGTATTGACTCTGCTGAGGCATGAACATGGGAGATCTTTCCATCATTTTGTGTGTGTTTCCCTTTCTGTTTTCTATGTCATTAGGTTTCCACTGCAGATGTATTTTCACTTCCTTGTTTAGGTTTATTCCTAGCTGTTTTATTCTTCTTGAGGCTATTATAAATGGGATCCTGATTTCTTTCTTGGCAAGTCGACTATGGCATATAGAAAGGCTACCGAGTCCTGAATGTTTATTTCATCCTTTGCTATATTGATAAAAGCATTTGCCACATCTAAGAATTTTCTGTTAGATTCTTTAGGTTGATGCCATCTGTAAATAGTGACAATTAGACCTGTTCCTTTCCTACTTGTTCCTCTTTTATTCCTTTTGCCATATCACTCTGATTAAGACTTATAGCACAATGCTGATTAGGAGTTGTAGGAATCAAGAGTGGTCATCCTGATCTCCATCCTGATTTTAGAGGAAACTCTTTCAGCTTTCTCTCATTTATTATAATGTTGCTCTCTTTTTTGTCCCCAGATGCTGTGCTAGGGTACCCTAAGAGAAGGAACCTAGGGTAGAATGGGCTTATCTGGATTACAATTCCAGGTTAGTCTATCATTGCATGAAGCTACACAACTATAACATCTATGCAGAAGGCCTAGGTCAGTTCAGTGCAGTTTCAGTCTCTGTGAGCCTCTATGAGCCTAGGTTACTGGATGCTGTAGGGTTTCTTGTGGTGTCCTTGACCCCTCTGGCTCCTATAGTCCTTCTTCCCCCTCTTCTGCAGGATCCCCAAGTTTTGTCTACTGTTTGGCTGTGGGTCTCCACATCCAGAAAACAAACTTCTAATTTAACATAAAAACATACAAAATATAGAAACAAACTGAAAATCAGCACACAAATCCAGGACCAGAATATGGAAAAATAATATGATCAGGAGTTTGAAACGTATCTACACTAAAAGTGGAAATACTGAAGAACCTAAAAGGAATAGGCAGGGAAAGAGGAAAATGGAGAATTTTCAAGGTTAAGAAAGAGAAAATAAGAATGAGTAGCAGTGGAGACGAATGTTACAATGAGCTAAGGGAAAAAAGAAGAGTTCACCAAATATTTCTGAGGGCAGAAACAAAAACAAAATATTCTCAAGGAACACCGAATCAGTTAAATGCATGAAGTTAAATATCCTGTTAGGTGCAGAGGAACTGAAGTCCTATTTGAGATTCAACAAAACCAGAGAACTCAAGGCCATGCTACTTAAAAGTGCCTTCCTTCACTGGCATCCAGTGACGCTTTTCTTTCGAGAGCTAAGAGTTCAAAGCTGGAACAGAGAAACAGTGAAAAACATATCAAGTATTTCTCATCACTATCAGCAGGTTATTCAGGAGGCAGAAGGCTGTTTGCATAATGTCCTTGAAAGCTCTAAGCTGCTTGGCTAAGAAGAGGAGAGAAAACATCTTCTCTGTCAGTCCTTGAACTGGTGGAGATCCTCCCTAGGGGGTAACAAAGTTCTATGGACAAGGAGTGCACGAAGCAGGGAAGTGTGGGAAAGTCTATTACCTGCATGCCCCAACTCCCTTTCTGTGAACTTATTAGAATAATAGGAAGTTCATATGATTAAGACAATATATGGGGTTCACAAGGCATTGAAAAATGTAGGGTAAATCAAAGTTAGAATCACTGCCAGTAGTCCCAGAAGGGGAAGAAGTCAAGAGAACCAATTAGGCCACCCCCACCAGGAGAAAGGTATGATTTTATAGATCTGCTCCAACAGTCTGAGGAGACTGTTATTGGACCCGGAGTTATCTGTCATATTGAAGCAATACATACCGGGAAACTGATGATAACCCATATAATGTTATAGCAGTAAGTAAACAATGGCAGAACATTCTGCAAAATTGCTGTTCCAAGTTCCTTCCTCTCTGTATATAAAATAGTAAAAATAGTAGCGGAGACATTGATAGTGTTGCTGAAGACACAGGCCAGTTAGGACTAACAAGTAGAGATTGTCCTCACAAGTAGATGTAGTATGTTGGCTAAGGAGGAGAAAGAGGTAAAGAACTCTGTCTATGGAGCAGTATCCCTAGAAATGGGCCGGCAATGCCTTAAAGGCTGTGTGATTACATGGAACTGCCCATCCAGAAGGCAAACCTTTGCCCAAAAGGGCAAAGACATATTTCTTTCCACAGTACAGTTAAGGGACTGTCTTAGTGAGGGTTTTATTGCTGTGAAGAGATGCCATGACCACAGCAACTCTTATAAAGGAAAACATTTCATTTGGACCGGCTTACAGTTACAAAGATTCAGTCCATTTTCATCATGGCATGAAGCATGGCAGCATGCAGGCAGGCATAGTGCTGGAGGAGCAGCTGAGAGTTCTACATCTTGATCCACAGGCAGCATGGAGAGGGTATGAGCCAGACTGGGTGGAGCTTGAGCATATGAGACCTCAAAGTCTGACCCCCCACAGTGACACATTTTCTACTTCAACAATGCTATACTCCCTAATGGTGCTATTCCATACTGGCCAAACATTCAAACACATGCAGTTATGGGGTTATTGCTATTCAAGGGCACATAGTCAGTATTCATGCAGTCAATAAAAAGCCATGAGCCTGTGTGGAAGAGAATGGGTAAAAACACTGGACATTTGTCATAACTGGATCACGGTGTGAAGAGGCATCCTCACCTGTGATCATAAATGAAAACTAACACCATGGGGGCATGGTTGTAGGGGTGACAGTTTTTCTTTTTCTTATTGGATATTTTCTTTATTTACATTTCAAATGTTATCCCCTTTCCCAGTTCCCCCTCCCAGAAACCCCCTATTCCATTCCCCCTCCCCCTGCTTCTATAAGGGTGTTCCTCCACCTACCCACCCACTCCCACCTCACTGTCCTCAATTCCCTTACATTGGGACATCTATTGAACCTTCATAGGACCAAGGACCTTTCCTTACATTGTTGCCTGACAAGGCAATCCTCTGCTACATATGCAGCCAGAGCCATGTGTACTCCTTGATTGGTGATTTAGTCCCTGGGTGCTCTGGGGTTTCTGGTTGGTTGATATTGTTGTTCTTCCTATAGGGTTGCAAACCCCTTCAGTTCCTTCCATCCTTTCTCTAACTCCTCCATTAGGCACCCCACACTCAGTGCAATGGTTGGCTGTGAGCATCCACCTCGGTATCTGTAAGACTCTGGCAGGGCCTCTCAGGAGACAGTTATATCAGGCTGCTTTCAGCAAGCCTTTCTTAGCATCCACAATAGAGTCAGGGTTTGGTGACTGTCTATGGGATGAATCCCCAGGTGGAAAGTCTCTGGATGGTCTCCTCTTCAATCTCTGCTCTACACTGTGTCTCCATATTTGTTCCCATGAGTATTTTGTTCCCCTTTCTAAGAAGGACTAAAGCACCCATACTTTGTTCTTCCTTCTTCTTGAGCTTCATGTGGTCTGTGACTTGGGTATTGTGAACTTTTGGGCTAATATCCACTTATCGATGAATTCAGGTCATATGTGTTCTTTTGTGGATGGGTTACCTCACTGAGAATGATATTTTCTAGGTCCATCCATTTGTCTAAGGATTTCATGAATTCATTGCTTTTAATAGTTGAGTAATACTCCATTGTTCAAATGTACTACATTATCTATATCCATTCCATGGTTGAGGGACATCTAGGTTCTTTCCAACTTCTGGCTATTATAAATAAGGCTACTATGAACATAGTGGGCCATGTGTCATTGTTATATGTTAGAGAATCTTTTGGATATATGGCCAGGATTGGTATAGCTGGGTCCTCAGGTAGTACTATGTCCAATTTTCTGAGGAACCACCAGACTGATTTCCAGAGTTGTTGTACCAGCTTGCAATCACACTAACAATGGAGGAGTGTTCCTCTTTCTCCACATCCTCATCAGCATCTGCTGGGTGACTGTTTTTCTTGTTCCTTAGATCAGAACTCAGACTATTAAGTTTTTTTAAATTGTCCCCAAGCTTGCTCTGTGTGATGCTTAATTTTCTCTTTGGGGATGGTGTTATGTCTGTATTTGAATGACATTCAAGGTATCCTCATCATTGAAGTTATGCTCTCTCATGACAATTCTTTGATCCAAGCTTCCTTTTTGTTTTCTGTGGAACACAGCACATCTCTGATCCCCTCACTTTAGCAAGGCCAGGCTTCCAACCACTATCAACTTCTTTCTATCAAGTTGTCTGGGAGCCTCTGGCAGAACTGACCCAATCCAACACTGTTGTTCTTCTGAACTCCCATGATTACCCAAAAATATTAAATTTATACAATATAATGATGAGATAATAAATCTTTGGGGAGAGGTAAGATTTCCCTTTGTATGTTTTTCAAGAAACATTTTGATGATAAGATGTTTGTATTTAATCATGGCTTGGCCCTGTAGGTTCTCAGAGATAGATGTTATATGTCTAATGTGCTAATCAGTTCAGAACACACAAAGTGAGCACTAGAATGTGTGGGTGCATTAGCAGTCTTAATTGTAGTAAGTAGAGCTAAAATAGTAACCATATTTACTAAGCATGTAACAACATGAACTGTTCTTTCTCTAGGTAGCACTATAGCTCATGTGTAGCCCTAATAAGTGTCAACCACGTGAACAAAGGAGAAAAGGACAGAGAATCAAATATGACTACCACCCATCTGCAAGAGCTCATTGGGTCACATCTGTGAAAGAAGAAGTTTTTGAATGGCACCAGAAGGACAGGAAATTATGATATGTACTGGTTGGGATCGATGGGGGGAAAGCACTTTTGCACAAAAGAAACCTGAACTTGTGTAATTGCATGCTAGCATTGGAGAACTTTGATAGCTCTAAAGACCACCAAGCTATCCACTTGATCATTCCCTTTACCAGGGAACCCAGAAGCCCAGAATGAGATCTGGTATGAGTAACATCGACAGGATGTATTCATTATCCTGTGAAATGTTGGACCTGAAAACATTTCAAACAGAAAGGACTTTCTGTAATGGTAGAAATGGTAAATGGTTTCATTTTCTATAATGGTAGTTGTTTCTAAAAGTGGTAATGAAACTGTAGCATATTAAGAATCAGTCAAATTGACCAAGGACAAGGGCTTCAAGCAGGAATCTGACATTAGGACATAATAAGGAAGTAGGTTAAGGCAATAATTTTAATCTTAGGGTGGGAAGAAAGAAGCAAGATTCAGGCAAGATTGTAGACTTCAACAAGGAAGTAGGCTCAGGTATTTTGGTCATTCTGACAAGCCCTTGGAAACAACTGTCCCAGAATTTTGCTTATTGCCTTGACAATTTTGTGTTTACTGTCTTGCTTGTTCCTCATTGTACTTCTATCCATCTTAATACCTGCATATAATTAAATTGGTATAAAAGTGGATTGGAAATTATTAAACCTGCCTTCAGTCTCAGGAAAAAAAAAAAGAAAGAAAAAGAATCAGTCAAATACTAAATGAGGAAGAAACATCCTTTAGGGATATCTATACAGCATTGTAGATCATTTTGTTGTGTTGAAAAAAATAACAAGGTTGTTTGTAAAATCTTCAAGAATGGTCCAACATAGGCTAACCGTGTGAGACCAACAGTAAAGTAGGCAGGACTACCCCAATGAGGAAAGTAAGAACAAGACTAGGGAGTATCCAAATAGCAGATTTAAAAGAAGAGACAAATCCTAAGACATCCTAAGAAGACAGATAATGCAATCTGTTAATAATCTAATTTCTGTATAAAAAGGCCAAAATGTCTTCAGTATTGACAATTTTATTTTTAATTACCTAAAAATTAAACACACATTATTTTTAACAATGCACATGAGCAAGAACAGCAACCTTAGTGTAACATATCACATTCCAGACGGAACCATCCTCCCAGAACGGAATGATCAGCATTTATTGTTAAATTAACAAAAGACATTGATCTGGTTCTATTTTCAAAATGCCTAGGTTATGTGAATTTCTGCCTCAGAAATCAAATGAAGCAAAACCCCAAATTTACAGACTTTTACAGTATTGTAGAATTAGCAGCATATACAAGGATAACATGAAATCCCCTATTTTAAAAAAAAAAAAAGTTTGGGCCTTTGTTTAAGGAGGTAAAAGGAGAATATGGTAAAATGCTTTTCACAGCTTCAATAACAACAATGCTGAGAACAAAATTATTCATAAAGGCTCGCTCCACCACACTCTTTATTAAACCTCCAACTTACAACAACAACAACAAAAAAAACAGCTATGTCTTCCTTATGTAAGGCTTACCCCAAAAAGAGGTTAATGCAAATCCAGAAAGCATTATCGCAGACAAATACAAAAACTAGGTTTAGGTAAAACCAGTATCTTCACTTGTGAGCCCCAGGAGAGCATTTAGAAAACAAACCGAACAGGACAAAAGGCTGTGTCTCTATGTAAATGGCTTTAGTCCCAGCTCTAAAACGGAAAAAAACAAAGCAAACAAAAGAAAAAACAAAGAACAACAAAAACAAAACCCCACAAATACTGCTGAGCTCTGTAATTTATTTATTTTTATTAAACAAACAGTTTTCGTTGTGAAAATCTGAAGAAAATTTAATTGAATGAGTGAAGAAATTAAGTGGTATTTCTTAAACAGTTGCTTTTTCATTACAAACTCACAATGATCTTTGTTTTAATAGAATAACATTTTAAAATAAATAAGGAGGTGGGTCTTTATTGGTGGAGAATAATACCGAGTTACCAAAAATCTGCTTGACCAAATATGAGCTATTAGTAATCTTGAAGGTGACTTTAGACAACAGTACTTTGACCAACAAACACAGAAACACACAACCAAACAGACCCTCATGAGCAATCATTCAATTTCAACAAATCAAACCAGTAAACCAACTGGCTTGGAAGTGGGATTGAGTTTGAGAGCCAGAATATCATTTAATTGCTTTTATTTCTGTGATACAGGTGGATATGCTATGGTGCATTCCTAACATTTGTGTAGCTGAACATACTTCTCTTCACACAGGAATATTTGGATCAATGAAATATCCTGTAGCTTTTATTTCTGGTAAACCATAGGGTTTGGCAACTGTTGGATATACCAGATTACAACGTGACATGTAATTCTAAGTACCTCTACTGACTGACCTGTAGCTCTGCTAGCAGATGTGTGTGTGTGTGTGTGTGTGTGTGTTTGTTTGTTTGTTTGTTTGTAGAATATCATATTGAGACTGAAATTAACTTGAATGCAATGAATTATTTCTGCTGCAGGCAGACATTAATCTCAGTAATCATCAATTGCTAGGTCCTGTGTAGCATTGTTGAGAAAATGAAGATTATCTGTTGTCTGAGAAACTCTTAACATTGTGCCTCAGGGACAGGAATCAAGGTATCACCTATGTAAAGGATAGTATATAGCTGAGGGACTAGTTTTTTGACAGGAGCCAAAACAGAGCCTATATATGCTTTAACATGCCTTGAGATAGCACTTTTCATTGATATATTTTGCTAGGGCAACACATAGTAAATCTTGGCATGGCAAAGGCAAGTCTTTCACAGTCTTGTGATTTTAAGGGGGATGATGGGCAAAACAACCTTTTAGACCTACCCTTTTCAAATGTCAATCATTTGGATTCATGGTAGGAAAAGCAAACTCAGAAGGAGAGGACGGAGGCCTGGAGAGATGGCTCAGGGGTTAAAAGTACTCACTGACTGCTCTTCCGAAGGTCCTGAGTTCAATTCCCAGGAATCATATGGTGGCTCATAGTCATCTGTAATGAGATCTGATGTCTTCTTCTGGAGTGTCTGAAGACAGCTACAGTGTACTTACATATAATAAATAAATACTAAAAAAAAAAAAAAGGAGAGGACCGGGTTGGTTTTGATTGCAACAATGTGGTGTAATCATGCAACATGCCCCATTAGTATTGTCAGAGGTTAATGCTTTAAATAACATCTCTTTGAGATTAGATTAAGGAAGTGTCCTTCAAATCATTTTCTAGCTGGGCAGCACTGACACACTGCTTTAACCCCAGAACTTTGGAGGCAGAGGCTGGCAGATCTCTATGAGTCTGAGGTAGCCTGTTCTACAGAGGGAATGCCAGGAAAACCAAAGTTGCACACACAATACCTGTTTCAAAAAAAAAAAAAAAAAAACAGGGACTGGAAGAGATGGCTCAGTGGTTAAGAACACTGACTGCTCTTCCAAAGGTCCTGAGTTCAGTTCCCAGCAACCACATGGTGGCTCACAACCATCTGTAATGGGTTCTAACTCCCTCTTCTGGTATGTCTGAAGATAGCGACAATGTACTTACAAAAAAATAAATAAATAAATCTTAAAAAAAACACACACACACACAAATCAACCAAACAAACAAAAACAAAAAAAAAAACAAAAAACAAAAAAACAAAACCGCTTCTTTGACCTACTTGTGAAGTCATTTAAGGGTCAGTTGAGCCTTGTGTGATTTTTTAAAAAGGTTGCAAGCTTTTTTTTCAGGCATTGAAAATTTTTCGCAGCCTCTGGTACAACAAAGTCTCACTGGCTTATTGTCTGAGAACCATTCGCCTCAGAATGCATTTGCCTCTGAAGCCTTATCCGTTGTCCTCACCCCATAAGCTGTTGGGTGTTTAACACCATAGGAAGATTAACATTTTGATTTTGAGCTGTTTGCTTGACAGCCTCTTCATGCCACCAAGTGCTGAACTGAAGGGATTCAACAAAGGACGTCCTGGTCAGTGTGTGCTGGTCCTGATGGATGTAGTGGTTTGAATAAGGTTTTGGGTTGAATCAGTCCCCCTGCCCCTGGCCCTCTCCCTAGACTCATATATTTGAATGCTTAATCGTCAGGGACTGACTAGGAGTTGTGGCCTTCTTGGAATAGGTGTAGCCTTGCTGGAGGAAGCATGTCTCTGGAGCTGGGCTTTGAGGTAACAAAAGCCCAAGCCAAGCCCAGTGGCTCTCTTTCCTCCTGGTGCCTACAGACCTGGATGTGGAACTCTCTGCTACTTCTCCAGCACCATGTCTGCTCCGTGCTCCCCACCATGATGTCAATGGACTAAACCTCTGAAACTGTAAACAAACCCCAAATACATACTTTCTTTCATAAGTGTTGCTGTGTCTGTGGTGTCTCTTCACAGTGATAGAACAATGACTAAGACAGAAGGTGGTACCAGGGAGCAGGATATTGCTGTGATAGGCCTGTCTAAGCCTCTTCTTCACAGAATCTGATCTTTGAGTCTTTGGGAGTTTGGATTTGGAAAGCACTTGAAAGGCTCACGTTAAGTGGGGCTTAAAGGAAGACATAAGTAGAGGTGTGGAAGACAGTTGTGCTGAGAGCAATATAAACTTGGAAGGCCCAGATGAAGAGGCTTCAGAGGAGAAGAATATTGTATTGGTAAATAGCACAGAGACTGTTCTTGTAATATTTTGGCAAAGGATGTGGCTGCTTTTGCCCCTGTCCAAAAAAACAAAACAACAAAACAAAAACAAAAAAACCCGCCTGTGGCTAAAACGAAGTTTTGGATTAATAGCATTGGCAAAGTGGATTTCAAGATAGCCTAATACTGACTTTTTGTGTGGTTATCAGAAGTCACACGTATACAGATCTTTAATGAGCTAAGAAGGAAAAATACAAAATGTACAGTCTGAGGAGAAAAGAAGCACCAAGATGTGTAATGGAGGTAAGTGCTGCTCTCAAGGAGGTCAAAAGGATTTAAGAAAAGCCTGATGCTAAGTGGAATAAAGGGAGTGGTGGCCTCAGGGCAAGGCCCCTCCAAGCTAAGTTGACAACTTGTAAAAAAAAAAAACAAAACAAAACAAAACAAAAACCCTCTTTAGCTGTGAAGGAAACCACTGAAAACAGAAATCTGATGAAAATATATTTGAACGAGGGGCCCAAGTTCAGCACCAGCAAGCAGCAGAACTTGGCAGCTATGGCCACGTGATCCTGGCTTTAGAGAGAAGACTACAAGAAAAAGGTTGTGAACTCTCCCTGCAAGGGTTGGCAAAGGTGCTGATGCCTGCTGTGTTTCAGGAATGTCTCTGCATGGCTGCTGTGCTGGCTGGTTTTGTGTGTCAACTTGACACAGGAGGCTGGAGTTATCACAGAGAAAGGAGCTTCAGTTGGGGAAGTGCCACCTTGAGATCCAACTGTGAGGCATTTTCTCAATTAGGGATAAAGTGGGGAGGGCCCCTTTTGGGTGGTACCAACTTTGGGCTGGTGCTCTTGGGTTCTATAAGAGAGCAGGCTGAGCAAGCCAGGGGAAGCAAGCCAGTAAGGAACATGCCTCCATGGCCTCTGCATCAGCTCCTGCTTCCTGACCTGCTTGAGTTCCAGCCATGACTTCCTTTAGTGATGAACAGCTGTGTGGATGTGTAAGTTCAATAAACCCTTTCCTCCCCAACTTGCTTCTTGGTCACGATGTTTTGTGCAGGAATAGAAACCCTGACTAAGACAGTTGCCCACAGAGACCCTTGCATGAAACTGTACAGGGGAAGCCTGGATGGTGAAGAAGAAGAAGAAGAAGAAGAAGAAGAAGAAGAAGAAGAAGAAGAAGAAGAAGAAGAAGAAGAAGAAGAAGAAGAAGAAGAAGAAGAAGAAGAAGAAGTGGGGATGCCAGAATCTTGGGATTCCTGCTGACAGGGAGTGGAGTGAGCCCAAGAGAGAAGTGTGCTGTAGACAACAAAGATGAAAGGAGTCAGAGGTCTGAAGAGTGATTTGACCTCAGGCATGGAGATGCAGAGCTTGTAGTTTACCATGAGGTTTCCAGGCTTGCTTTGGTCCACTATTTCCTCACTAGGCTTCCTTCCCTCCTTTTCCAGATGGTAATGTACATTCTGTGGCACTGTAGGTCAGAAGTATATGATCTGCTTTTTTGATTTTGCAGAGGATTACAGGTAAGAGATTGCCATAAATCTCAGAAGACATTTTAAACTTTGGACTATTAAATAGTGTTGAGTCTGTTACAGGTTATGGGGACTTTTTAAATTCTGTCTAAATTCATTTTCAATTCAATGTGGCTACAAGCCTATGGGGGAGTGGAATGCAGTGATTTGAATAAGAATGACCCCCATGACTCATATACTTGAGTGCTCAGTCATCAGGGAGTGGGATCACTACTTAGAAGGATTAGGGGGTGTTCTATAGCTCAGTCTTTCCCCTCTGGTAGGTGGTTTCCTGCCATGCTGAAAATGGACTAAACCTGTAAACTGCAAGCCATCCCTAATTCAATGCTTCTGTTTATGAGAATTGCCATGGTCATGGAGTCTCTTCCAGGTAAGACAGCTGCTATGGTTTGACCATGTTGATTTACTTAGATTGTGGCCTTCTCATGTGGTGGTGTGTGTCTTTGATCTCAGCCCTCCAGAGGCAGAGGCAAAGCCAGGTGTCTGAGAATTCAAGAGCAGCCTGATCTACATAGGGAGTCTCACAACAGCCAGAGCTACCTAATACAGAAAGTATCTCAAAACAAAAGAAATCAAGAAAAACACAAAAACACCTGATATTGAAAAGCCAGAATGTACCAACGTGGGAATATGAGGCTTAATGAAAGGAGGTATTTAGGTGAAATAGGAATTTCTGGTTTCTTTTTTGCTGTTGTTGATTTGATTTTGATTTTTTTTTCCGAGACATGGTTTCTCTGTGTAGCCCTGGGAGTCCTAGAACTCACTCTGTAGACCAGGCTGGCCTTGAACTCAGAAATCCACCTGCCTCTGCTGGGATTAAAGGTGTGCACCACCACTGCCCGGCAATTTCTGGTTTCTTTAACAACTCAGTTATGTCATGTGAATATTTTTCTGGAAGCTGTCTTGTGAGAGAACATGTGATGTTTTGCTTAAAACAGACATTTGAGAGGGCTCTTGATATTTAGAAAGAATATAATGGAACCCCACAAACAATGAGAGGATACTCGTCTATTTCTATGCAGCTTAAAGCTTCACTGGTCTTAGTAGAGAGAAATGTGCCAAAGAACTTCTTGTGTTGTTCCTGCTGCTTCTCACCCCTTTCCTGGACTCCTGCCAATTTGAAGGACCCTTGCTGTTTCTGCTGGATCTTGCTGCCTCTGCTGATTTGAGTTTGGTGTTTGCTATTGAACTGGACTGCCAGTATCCTGACAAGGAAGAGCGGAATGACCACAAGGAAACACTTCCAAACAGGTCCACAACACCCTTTGCCTATTAATCTTCATTTCCCCCTTCCTCTGGTCAGTGGGTTAGAATGGAGGTTGAACTGGTTGAGAACTCTAAATTAAGATATGTTTTGAAAAAAGTCTAAGCCTACATGTAGATGATGAGGACTCTGTCCCAGGGAATAGGACGATAAAAAGAAGGGATATGAGTCTAAGGTAGAGAGTGAATGGATACAGTACTTGCCATGCAAGTATGATGACCACAATTACAGGAGGACCCTAAAATCTAGATGGGTGTGATGGTCCTCCTGTACTCCCTATACTCTTGAGGCAGAGACAGAGGATCCCTGAGGGCAGGTCTTGATAGGCCTGTGTTCAGTGAGAGAATATGACTCACTAAATAAAGTGCAGTGCCATCAAGAAAGACATCTAATGCTGAGCTCTGGCCATGCACTAGTACCACACAGGTAAAAAGAAACAAACCCAAACAAAGGTTTTTTAGTACCTTTGGCTTGTAGCCCAGTTAAGGACACAATTCATCTCCACTTGCTGTCCTTCCTGCTTTCTGACATTTGAGGGCATGCCAATAAGTCCCTCACAAGAAGACAGCTCCTCAATGCTGATCTTCCTGGGCTCCAGAATTGTGTGGAGTTGGCAGGGGTTTCTGCCTTATATGCATGCATTTGTACTCTGTTTCATAGACAGGAATCTGCATGCTCATGCTGTTAAGAGCTTAATATGGATACATGGTGAAGGGGTTGGTTCCTCTGAATTAACCCCATCACCACGCCAGCCCCTGCTGCCCCTGGACTATCCTCAAATTCAAGTCCACTCTCCTGCTTCATCCTTGTGGGTTTTTGGATTACAGAAGTGCACCAGCATATCCAGTAATACTGTGCTTCTGTTTTCTATCACAACATTTGAACTGGGGGCCTTCCTAAGGTTTTCACAGTACCCTGTATTTCCCCTACCACAGTCCCATGCAGCTGTCCAGTGATGGTTATCTATAAGTATAATTTACTAGCCTGAGATTGAAGTCAGTGGCCGGTGAGTCTCTCTGGTTCACCCTTCATAGAGCCTTCCTCAAGAACTATGGAGAATTCAGGGCCCTTTTATAAATATATTAATATTTCATTCTTACAGAATGGTGGTGGTTTGAGTAGATATGTCCCCTATAGACTCATGAGTTTGAATGCTTGGCTCTTAGGGAGTAGCACTATTAGGAGGAGGGGCTTTGTTGGAGGAAATGTGTCACTGTGGTAATAGTCTTTGAGGTCTTCAGTTGGACTTGGTGTGGCCTTGTTGGAGGGAGTATGTCATTGCAGTAGTCCTCTTTGAGGTCTTCAGTGCTCAAGAGCTGCTCAGTATAGAACACAACCCCCTCCTTGCTGCCTGTAGATCAAGATATAGAAGATTCAGCTCCTCCAGCCCCATACCAGCCTGGACATTTTTATGCTTCCATGATGATAATGGACTGAACTCCTGAAATTGTAAGCCAGCCAGAATTAAATGTTGTCCTTTATAAGAGTTCCCTTGGTCATGGTGTGTCTTCACAGCAATGAAACCTTAAGAAAGAATCCATATTTTCCTACATTACAATGCAGTAGAGGACCAATACTGCAAGCCTGGATAATATCCCTGAGATCACATGACCAAAAGAGATGGAATCCCAGCCTGGATCTGCCTCACCTCAGATACCTGTGCATTTGATGGTGGAGCAATCCCCCTGCAGATTCTCTGCCTCCTCAGAAGTCTGAGTTAGGAAATAATCTTGAGGCAGAGAATTCAAGTAAGTAAGGCCTGGAGGTAAGGCTGAGTACCCAGGCCACGGAACTGATGTGACAAATCCTTTCCATCCTTTATTCAGTCCATGCTGAGTTCTCAGCCCCTGGTGTACAGCCAAACCAACCGTGCCCATCCAGGCAGTCTGAACAGACAGGGTCAGGTTCTTGCTCTCCTTGTGTTATACCCCAGTGGAGATGAGGAGAAAAGAAGTAGCCAAAGAAGCAAATGCTTGCATGTGGAGCTGATGCACACTATAAACAGACTTTTGTTTTGAAAATTGAAAATTAAACTTCACATCACTTGAGAGGAACAGAATTCATTTAATCATTTTGGTTAAATACTAATAGGACATGTTCCCAAGAATGATAAAGTCTTCCATCTTTAAAGGCAATGTGAGCTGAAGAGTGGATGCCTAGCATGTACTAAGGCAACAGGAAAGGAACCCAAATTTGAGCCACACAATAGCACACAGACAAGATTGTCCAGGTCCTAGCTCACAGGGCTTCTCCATTTACAGTGCCTACAGCGATAGATGCTATCATACCAGGCACTAATTTCTGGGTTTGCATCCTAGATCCTGACACCCATGGCCTGTGTGAGACTTATAGGTCTCACCTACAGAAAAACATCATCAGATTGTCTGCATCCTAGATCCTGATACCCACAGCCTGTGTGAGACTTGCAACTCTCACCTACAGAATTCATGAAATCCTTAGGCAAATGGTTGGAACTGGAAAATATCACCCTAAGTGAGGTAACCCAATTGCAAAAGAACACACATGGAATGCAGTCACTGATAAGTGGATATTAGCCCAGAAGCTCCCAATACCCAAGACACAACTCACATATCAAATGATTCCCATGAAGAAGTAAGGAGAGGTCCCTGGTCCTGGAAAAGCTTGATGCTGCATTGTAGGGGAGTACCAGGACAGAGAAGTGGGAGGGGGTTGATTGGGGAATGGGTGGAGAGAAAAGGGCTTATGGGACTTATGGGGAGGGGGGAACTAGTAAAAGGAAAATCATATGGAATGTAAACAAAGAATATAGAAAATAAAAATTAAAAAAATATCATCAGACTGTCCAGAGGGCATTCACCTAACATGTGTTTCTAAAGGGCACCGTGGTTCCATCAGTGACAGCCAATGCCACCCTAGCCTAAGGAGTGAAACAAAGTTCTGTGAACTATATGCAATAGTGGGGGGAATTTCAGGCTGCACTGTTGCTAGACCCTTGGGAACTGAGTCTGGGAGAAGACATGATGCTTGTCATTCCACGGAATGAACAGGAACTCGGATAGGATCTGCCATGGCCACTCAGAACAGATGAGGTCCAGCAGAAAAACAACTGGCAGATCACCACCTACAGAGTGAAGATGGCTGTGTGGCTACTGCACCAACTCACACACTACTAGACTCTGGACACTGCAGCGATGAAAGGCACAGGTATTCTCTTGGTGAACACAAAGGCAAGGTGTGACTTCCTGAATTCATGCATACATCCTGCGAGATAATAGTGCTCAGAGGACTCCTAAACTGCAGGGCAGGCACCTTGCAAAAATGACAACATCAAGTCCTTGTGTGACCAGAGGGAAATGAGACACAGAGGAGGAGCTCTGCTTAAGTGAATCAAGAAGGCCTTAAGCCTGGATGAGGTTGGACTTTGTGGTCCACATTGTGCAGACTGTATCTGACATTGAGATGTTTTATTACTTTTAGCAGATGACATATATGTATGGTTAGATAGATAGGCAGACATAGATATGCATAGATGTAACTAGATAGACATTTGTTAGATATACATAGATGCACAGACAGATATAGACAGATATCTTGGGGATTTGAAAGGCAAAATTCATTTATATTTATGCACATTATATACTGCTTATGTACATTAGACAAATTACCAAAGGTGAATTCATACAACCTATGCATTTTAGTCTCTCTCTCTCTCTTTCTCTCTCTCTCTCTCTCTCTCTCTCTCTCTCTCTCTCCCTCTCTCTCTCTCTCTCTCTCTCTCTCTCTCCCTCCTCTCCTCTCTGTTTGTTTCTCTTGTGGATGTGTTTCTTCTGTTCCTCTGTGTGCATGTTCAACTTGAACACAGGGCCCCATTCAGATAAAGGATACTCTCCATGCCAGAAATAAACCCTCATCCCTGCCTACCATTTAAGAAACTACCGGACTACAGGACTACAGGACGAGGTCAATATGGAATCCTCTATCTCTTCTTTCACACTGGTTCTGGAAAGTTTCAGGATCTGGTGCATTTGAATTTGGCAGGCTCTGATTAGGGGCGCTAAAAGGGTTGTTATCTCCCTGCAGACAATGTAGCTGGAGATCACAGAGGCTCAGCCACTCCCTGAATGTCAAGCTGCCAGTTTCTGATGGTGACCATTTCTTTTCAGGCTGTCTGCACTTGATCAGCCACAACACTATGTCCTCTCACTACTGCCACCTACCGGCTTTAATTGGCATCCATCATCTTATGCTTAGCAAAGACAGGACTACCTTTAAACTCTGAACATTAGGTAAATGTCTGACACAGATTCTGTTTCAGCAAAGGACTGCCACTTGAGAAGGCAGCGAATATTCGAAATACACATCCAAGACCTGAACAAGTACCTTGATTTACTTCCCACCGTGGTGCTGAGTGAAGACTGGACTGCTGCCATTGTGTTACCTTAGGTTTCTCCTTCTCACCCTGTGCAATTTTCCCAGTAACTCACAGGAATGAATCCAGTGTTTCCTTACATGGAGAGTTTCTTGAGTTTTCTATTGGGCAAATTGTGTTTCTATTGAAAACAGTAACTCGATTTGCACCAAGGAACCATGCGGCTCCACAGCCTTCTGTGCACAACCAGCCAGGAGACAGTGATCTCCCAGCAGCGCTTTCACTTCTGAGCACTAAGGTGAAGAGAATTGGTCTGCCAGGCTTACAGGCACAGGAGAGATAAGCTGCAGCCAGAGACAGAAAGACCAACTAATACCAGAGATAATCAGATGGAGAAAGGCAAGCACAAGAAACCTACCAACAGAAACCAAGGCTACTTGACAACATCAGAACCCAGTTCTCCCACCACAGCAAGTACTGAATACTCCAACACACTGGAAAAGCAACAGTTGGACTTAAAATTGCATCTCATGATGCTGATAGAGGACTTCAAGAAGGACAGAAATAGCTTCCTTAAAGAAATGGAGGAGAACATGCGTTAACAGGTAGAAGCCCCTAAAGAGGAAACACAAAAATCTCTTAAAGAAATAGAGGAGAACATGGGTCAACAGGTAGAAGCCCTTAAAGAGGAAACACAAAAATCTCTTAACTACAGGAAAACACAAACAAACAAGTGAAGGAACTGAACAAAACCATCCATGATATAAAAATGGAAGTAGAAACAAATCACAAAGGGAGACAACTCTGAAGATAGAAAACCTTGGAAAGAAATCAGGAGTCATAGACGCAAGCATCAACAACACATTACAAGAGATAGAATAAAGAATCTCAGGTGCTGAAGATACCATAGAAAACATTAACTCAACTGTCAAAGAAAATGCAAAATGCAAAAGGCTTGTAACCCAAAACATCCAGGAAATCTATGACACAATGGGAAGACCAAATCTAAGGATTATAGGTATAGAAGAGAGTGAGGATTTACAACTTAGAGCGTCAGTAAATATCTTCAACAAAAGTATAGAAGAAAACATCCCTAAGCTAAAGAAAGAGATGCAGATGAATATACAAGAAGCCTTCAGAACTCCAAACAGACTGGACCAGAACAGGAAGTCCTCCCAGTACATAATAATCAAAACACCAAATGCACTAAACAAAGAAAGAATATTAAAAGCAGTAAGGGAAAAAGGTCAAGTAACTTATAAAGGCAAACCTATGAGAATTACACCAGACTTCTCACCAGAGACCATGAAAGCTAGAAGATCCTGGGCAGACCTCATACAGACCCTAACAGAACACAAATGCCAGCCCAGGCTACTATACCCAGCAAAACTCTCAATCATCATAGATGGAGAAACCAAGATATTCCATAATAAAAACCAAATTTACACAATATCTTTCCACAAATCCAGTCCTACAAAGGATAACAGATGGAAAACACCAATATAAGGATGGAAACTACACCCTAGGAAAAGCAAGAAAGTCATCTTTTTTCAACAAACCCAAAAGAAGATAGCTACACAAACATAAATATTACATCAAAAATAACAGGAAGCAACAATCACTATTCCTTAATATTAACATCAATGGACTCAATTCCCCCAATAAAAAGACATAGACTAACAGACTGGATATGTAAACAAGACCTAACATTTTGCTGCATACAGGAAATGCACCACAGTGTCAAAGACAAACACTACTTCAGAGTAAGGGGCTGGAAAACAATTTTCCAAGCAAATGGTCCCAGGAAACAAGCTGGAGTAGCTGTTCTAATATCGGATAAAATGGACTTTCAACCATCATCAAAAAAAGTCATCAAAAAAGACACAGAAGGAAACTTCATACTTGTTGGGAACCTGTGAGCTTAGCTCTACGCCCCCAGCTGAGCTGTTTGCACAGGTTTCCTGAGAGCAAAACATCCTGCAGCTTAGCTTGGTTTCCGATTTCCGGCCTGGCATAGTAGGAGCCTCCCAGGTGCCTGACCTATGGCTATGATTGTTTTTTCCTGTGTTTTTTTTTTCACCCAGCCTCTAGTATGTATTGCTGGTCTCTCAGTAAAGTGTGACCTCCCCCAGCCCATTGTTCTCAAAGAATAGCAGCCAGCAACCTGACCTCCCCGCCTCCTGCAGAACAAGCAGAACCAGTTTCCAGCCTTCAGGGAAGGGGTTTGGCCTGCCCTTTTATCTTGGGAGAGATGCATTAAAGGTTGAGATTTGAACCAGAAGCCATGTCTGTCTCCATGTGTTTTCTTTTGCCACCCTGTACAATTCCCATCTCTCCTTCCAGAGAACCCGTCTTTAGGATGTAGCTGCTGGACACTACAGTAAAGCTTTGGCATTCTCCTTACAGAATGACCCGAGTCTGTGTTTTCTGTCAATCCCCCAGGCCTATGCCCGATACTTGGTACTGTGGCAGCTCGGGCGCTGTCACATACTTATCAAAGGAAAAAAATCTACCAAGAATTCTCAATTCTGAACATCTATGCTCCAAATGCAAGGGTACCCACATTCATAAAAGAAACTTTACTAAAGGTCAAAGCACACATTGCACCTCACACAATAATTGTGGGTGACTTCAACACCCCATTCTCCTCAATGGACAGATGAGGGAAACAAAATAAACAGAGACACAGTGAAACTAACAGAAGCTTTGGACCAAATAGATTTAACAGATATCTATAGAACATTTCATTGTAAATCAAAAGAATATACCTTATCCTCAGCACCTCATGGTACCTTCTCCAAAACTGACCATATAATTGGTCACAAAACACACTTCAACAGATATGAAAAGAAAGAAATCCCATGCCTCCTATAAAATCACCATGGATTAAGGCTGGTCTTCAATAACAACAAAAACAACAGAAAGCCCACATGCACATAGAAGCTGAACAATGTTCTACTCAAAGATACCTTGGTCAAGGAAGAAATAAGGAAAGAAATCAAAACCTTTTTAGAATTTAATAAAAATGAAGGACCAACATATGCAAACTTATGGGACACAATGAAAGAAGTACTAAGAGGAATATTCAAAGCTCTGAGTGTCTCCAAAAAGAAACTGGAGAGAGCATACTGAAGGATTTTGAGGTTAGGTGGGGGACTTTCGGCAGCAGGATGAAGGGGCTTAAAGGGGGGAGTATAGGGGTTAGGTGAGTGTGGCTAGGCGGCGTGGGGGAAGGTGTCCAGGCGGGCCCTTGCCTGGGCACCTCTGCCCCTGAGGGACCACACACACACAGGCATGATATAGAATAGAGTTTATTCAGAATAGAGGATGGGAGTTAGTGGTAGAGAGAGAGAGGTAGAGAGATACAGAGAGAGAGAGAGAGAGAGAGAGAGAGAGAGAGAGAGAGAGTGGAAGGAGAGTGGAGTGGAGGCCGGCCATGACCACGTGGAGGGGGGAGAGAGAGGAGGGGCAAGTAGCCCCTCTTATAGTGGGCCAGATCTCTGGGGCGGGGCATACCTAGCTATTGTCAGGTAGGTGTGGGGTGGAGCTTAGATAAAAACCCCAACACATACACTAGCAGCCTAACAGCACTCATGAAAGCATTAGAATAGAAAGAAGCTAATACACCTAAGAGGAGTAAACAGCAGGAAATCATCAAACTCAGGGCTGAAATCAACCAAGTAGAAACAAAAAGAACTATACAAAGAATCAACAAAACCAGGAGCTGATTCTTTGAGAAAATCAACAAGATAGATAAACCCTTAACCAGACTAACCAGAGGGCACAGAGACAGTATACAAATTAACAAAATTAAAAATGAAAAGCAAGAAATAACAACAGAAACTGAGGAAATTCAAAAAATCATCAGATCCTACTACAAAAGCCTATACTCAACAAAACAGAAAAATCTAGATGAAATGGACAATTTTCTAGACAGATATCAAATATCAAAGTTAAATCAGGATCAGATAAACTATCTAAACTGTCCCATAACCTGTAAAGAAATAGAAGCTGTCTTTGAAAGTCTCCAAACCAAAAATAGCACAGGACCAGATGGTTTTAGTGCACAATTCTATCAGACCTTCAAAGAAGACCTAACACTAATACTTTTCAAATTACTGCACTAAATACCGAACTTGTTCTATGAAGCCAAAATTATGTTGATACCAAAATCACACAAAGATCCAATAAATAAAATTCTTGCCAACCAAATCCAAGAACACATCAAAATGATCATTCACCACAATCAAGTAGGCTTCATTCCAGGGATGCAGGGATGGTTCAACATATGGAAATCCACTAATGTAATCCACTACATAAACAAACTCAAAGAAAAAAAAAACACATAGTCATTTCATTAGATGCTGAAAAAGCATTTGACAAAATTCAGCATCCTTTCATGTTAAAACTCTTGGAAACATCATGAATTCAAAACCCATACCTAAACATAGCAAAAGCAATATACAGCAAACTGGTAGCCAACATCAAACTAAATGGAATGAAACTTGAAGCAATCCCACTAAAATCAGGGACAAGACAAGGCTGCCCTCTCTCTCCATATCTGTTCAATATAGTTCTTGACGTTCTAGCTAGAGCAATTAGACAAAAAAGGAGGTCAAAGGGATAGTAATTGTAAAAGAAGAAGTAAAACTATTAATGTTTGCAGATGATATGATAGTATGCTTAAGTGACCCAAAAAACTCCACCAAAGAACTCCTACAGCTGATAAACAACTTCAGCAAAGTGGCTGGTTATAAAATCAACTCAAACAAATCAGTAGCCTTCCTATACTCAAAGGATAAGCAGGCTGAGAAAGAAATTAGGGAAACAATACCCTTCACAATAGTCACAAACAATATAAACTATCTTGTTGTGACTCTAACCAAACAAGTAAAAGACCTGTATGACAAGAACTTCAAGTCTCTGAAGAAAGAAATTGAAGAAGACCTCAGAAAATGGAAGGATCTCCCATGCCTGTGGATTGGCAGGAACAAATAGTAACAATGGCAGTCTTGCCAAAAGCAATCTACAGATTCAATGCAATCACCATCAAAATTCCAAGTCAATTCTTCATAGAGTTAGAAAGAGCAATTCTCAAATTCATCTGGAATAACAAAAAAAAAAAATGCACGATAGCTAATACTATTCTCAACAACAAAAATCTTCTGGGGGAAACAGTATCCTGGACCTCAAGCAGTACTACAGAGCAATGGTGTTAAAAACTGCATGGTATTAGTACAGTGACAGGCAGGTAGATCAATGGAATAGAATTGAAGACCCAAAAATGAATCCACATAACTCTGGTCACTTGATCTTTGACAAAGGAGCTAAAACCATACAGTGGAAAAAATACAGGATTTTCAACAAATGGTGCTGGTTCAACTGGCGGTTGGCATACAGAAGAAAGCAAATAGATCAATTCTTATCTCCTTGTACAAAGCTCAAGTCCAAGTGGATAAAGGACCTCCACATAAAACCAGACACACTGAAACTAATAGAAAAGAAACTGGGGAAGAGCATTGAGCACATGGGTACAGGGGGAAATTTCCTGAACAGAACACCAATAGCTTATGCTCTAAGATCAAGAATTGACAAATGGGACCTCATAAATTTACAAAGCTTCTCTAAGACAAACAACACTGTCAATAAGACAAAAGGGTAACCAACAAATTGGGAAAAGATCTTTACCAATCCTACATCCAACAGAGGGCTAATATCCAATATATACAAAGAACTCAAGAAGTTAGACTCCAGAGAACCAAAAAGCCCTATTAAAAAATAGGTTACAGAGCTTTTAAACAAAGAATTTGCACCTGAGGAATATCAAATGGCTAAGAAGCACATAAGGAAATGTTCAACATCCTTAGTCATCAGGGAAATGCAAATCAAAACAACCCTGAGATTCCACCTCACACCAGTCAGAATGGCTAACAACAAAAACTCAGGCAGATGTTGGCGAGGATATGGAGAAAGAGGAACACTCCTCCACTGCTGGTGGGAATGCAAGATGGTACAACCACTTTGGAAATCAGTCTGGTGGTTCCTCAGAAAACTGGGCATAAGACTACCGGAGGACCCTGTTATACCACCCCTGGGCATATACCCAGAGGATTCTCCAGCATGTAATAAGGACACATGCTCCACTATGTTCATTGAAGCCTTATTTATAATAGACAGGAGCTGGAAAGAACCCAGGTGTTCCTCAATGGAGGAATGGATACAGAAAATGTGGTATATTTACATAGATGTGGTATATTTACTCAGCTATTAAAAACAATGAATTCATGAAATATTTAGACAAATGGATGGAATTAGAAAATATCATCCTGGGTGAAGTAACCCAATCACAAAAGAGCACAAATGGTATGCACTCACTGATAAGTGGATATTAGCCCAGAAGCTTGGAATACCCAAGACATAATTCACATATCAAATGATGCTCAAGAAGAAGGAAGAACAATATATGAATGCTCTGGTCCTTCTTAGAAGGGGGAACAAAATTCTCACAGAAGGAGATACAAAGACAAAGTGTGGAGCAAAGTCTGAGGGAAAGACCATCCAGAGACTACCCCACCTAGTGATCCATCCCATACACACTTAGAAAACCCAGACACTATTAATAACATGTCTACAAGTACTTGCTGACTGGAGCGGGATATAGGTGTCATTTGGGAGGCTCTGCTAGTGCATGACAAATACAGAGGGGGACACTCTCAGCCAGCCATTGAACTGAGCACAGGGTCCCCAATGGGGGAGCTAGAGAAAGGACCCAAGGAGCTGAAGGGGTTTGCAGTGCCACAGGAGAAACAACGATATGAGCCACCCAGTACCCCCAGAGCTCCCAGGGACAAAACATCAGCCAGATAGAGCACATGGAGTTACCCATGGCCCCAGATGCATAGGCAGCAGAGGATGGCCTTCATGGACATCAAAGGGAGGAGAGGCCCTTGGTCCTGAAAAGGCTAGGTGCCCCAGTGTAGGGGAATGCCGGGACAGGGACATGGGAGTGGGTAGATAGGTGAGCAGGGAGAGGGGGAATGGGTCAGGGGATTTTCAGGGGGGGAGGGAGGCAGAAAGGAGGACAACATTTGAAATGTAAATAAAAAGAACAAAAACTCAGGAGACAGCAGGTGTTGATGAGGATGTGGAGAAAGAGGAACACTCCTCCACTGCTGGTGGGTTTGCAAGATGGTGCAACCACTCTGAAAATCAGTCTGGTGGTTCCTCAGAAAACTGGGCACGACACTTCCAGAAGATCCTGCTATACCACTCCTGGGCATATACCCAGAGGATTCCCCAGCATGTAATAAAGATACATGCTCTACTATGTTCATAGCAGCCCAATTTATAATAGCCAGAAGCTGGAAAGAACCCAGATGTCCCTCAATGGAGGAATGGATACAAAAAATGTGGTATATTTACACAATGGAATACTATTCAGCAATTAGAAACAATGAATTCATGAAATTCTTAGACAAATGGATGGAGCTGGAGAACATCATACTAAGTGAGGTAACCCAGTCTCAAAAGATCAATCATGCTATGCACTCACTGATAAGTGGATATTAGCCTAGAAACTTTGAATACCCAAGACATAATCCATATTTCAAATGATGTCCAAGAAGAAGGAAGGAGTGGCCCTGGGTTCCGGAAAGACTCAGTGCAGCAGTCTAGGGGAACGCCAGAACAGGGATAGGGGAAGAGGGGGAGGGAAGAGGATTTATGAGACTTTCAGGGAGGGGGGATCAAGGAAAGGGGAAATCATTTGATATGTAAATAAAGAATATATCAAATTAAAAAAAAGAATATATCCAATTAAAAAAAGAAAGCAATAATTCTTCTGTGACTCTGTCTCATACTGTCCTGTGCCAGATGGGGTCGGATGCTGGCAATGCCAAGGATGCAAGGCCTCTGTGAGATTGAACAGATTTGATCTCAGTAACACCCTGGATGCCTAAAGATAACTACATGAGCTTTTAGCCCCCCTCTTTCCATGTAAATTGCAATCCCCAGGTAAATGAAGAGAAATGTGTCTCACAGATTGTCCAACCATGAGTCTGACACTAAAGTGTTGGACCTTCTGACAAAACCAAGGATTCCTCTCAGAAGTCACCATTCCTGCTAGCCCAGGCAGGGCCTGGGTCCAGACCCAAGTGCACAGCGGGCTTGGCTAGAGCCTCTCTCTGTGTTTGCCATCTTTTCCCTGGCCCATCCCCACTACGGGGCTTCCCTCCTCTTCTTGCTCCTGCCCTTCATTCTTCCCCCTGATGCTCAGCTGATTCCTCCCAGCTCCCTTCTTCCGTCTTCTCAGGACCCTCTTGATCTTTTCTGAATCTCTCTCGATCCCTTCACTCTCTAACTCTCTTCCTCTCCCCCTGTGTCCCTCTGATGTTTCGTGGATGCTTCTTCTATGAAACAGGTCCTGCGGTCTGGTCGCCTGAGGACCACGTTTTTTGCTCAACCCTGGAAATGCAGCTAGTCTCCCTACAGGAAGGGTTAAGATCATCAAGAGGAGCAGTCCTCCAGAGGCTAGAAAGGCTGCATCACAGCAGACAGGGTTGGCTGGCCAGGCTGGTGTCCCCTTAGGAAGGAAGGCTTCAGCTGAAAAAGAGCTGCCAGGGCTGCATCCTGAATCTCAGGGGAGACTGCACAGATTTTCTCCCCAGGAGTGGTCGCATAGGGGTCCCCACACATACTGTCCAGATCCAGCCCTGTGAGCTGTGGTCTCGATGGAGTCACCTTCCTGACTAGGCACAGCACCAGCCCCCAGAGACCCCAGCACCCTGGCGTGCTTCCTGGAGTCTTGGAGAATGTCTACTGGCAGAGGAGGTGACTTCACATGGGGGCTCCAGGGAGTCTAGGAGAGGACTCAGGAGGCTGTGGGTCAGGTGGGGTGCACAGAAGGCAAAAGAAGAAGAGCCTCTGCAGTTTGGGTTTCCTGGCTGTCGTTATGAGAGAACCAGAGCTCACTGGAAAATGAAAACCCAAGAAATAAAAGAGTTGGACTAAGCCTGCCAGATGTGGGGATCCAGTGTCTGGGTGAATATCCTTTTAGATTCACATGGGAGAAGTCAGCTGTAGTGGTGTATGGGGTGGGCCTGCAATCAGGAGAACATTCAACTTGCTGAGCTGGGCACATTTGTCTCTGTGCCCAGATAGTTTAGAGCACATATTGGCCACCTGAGTGATTTGTCTGTGAGAAAAAAGAATAGGAGTAGGAGGGCCTGACATCTAGGAGTTTGCAGATCATGACAGAGGAGTGCGTGCATATATAAGGTCACCTTAAAAACACAGCTCTCACCTCAAAGGGAGTAAGATGGTTTGTTCTGAAGCTGAATGGATGTGAGCATGGTCCTGGAACAGGGATTTAGGTGGCTCCAAGTTCCATGTTCCAATGGGCAAGCAGTTTCATGACGTTATTTATTGTACCAAGAGAAATAAAGTTGAGCATGCGTGCATGTTTAAAATACATTGATGGAAACACCAGAGAGGAGTCTTAAAAGTAGAGGAACACCAGCCCCAACCTCAGATGCTATGTGAGAGCTTTCTAATTAGCCCCATGGCTGGCCCACAAGAGGGTGTCCTTAATACATTCCAAAGTTTTTAATCTGTTTATGTGGATGCTAAATCCAAATGAGGTGGACAAGAATGTCTCTTCAGGGGCTAAAGATAGCATTAGGAGCGACCCTGTAATATTCAGAACGCTCCACAGTGCTTGAAGCTTTAGTCAATCAGCTTTTGTTCACACAGCTTCTTTCCAGGAAATTTTATTCATAGCAGCCTTAATCCAAGCATCATGGTGAAGTGTGATCCTTTATGGCCGCCATTTACCTTAGAGGAATAGTGTGAATGGCAGGCATAATTCAGGGAAGCGGGTGGAATGCCATGTTCTCCATCACACTGAAGAATGATGGGGGCCATGCTTCATACCTGTCCAAGCAGACACAGGGACCTTTCTTTGCATTTCTTTACACAGCCTTACACACTATGGGCTAACCTCAGACATGATATGCACTCAAGGATGACCTCAAATCCTAATCCTCCTGCTTCCAACATCCAGTTTCTGGCATTCCAGTTATAGTCATCATTGTGATCTTGTTCATTGCTAGGGAATGAACCCAGGGACTGGTTCACATTAGGCAGGGACTCTACCAACTGAGGGGTATCCCCAGTCCAAGTCTTCCCTCTTTCCCCTGGGAGTAACTAACTCATGTATGACTTCTTATACTTTTGAAAAGCTAGTGTTTTCCTGGTCAAAATAGAGAAGTCAAAACTGAATATTATTCTTGAATAACATCACCATCCTCATTCTTACAAATGATGTAACTGTTTGTCTAGTGAGCGAACCCTGGACCTCACACAAGCTAGCCAGTAATCGATCATCCCAGTAGAATTCACAGATTCAAACAAGGTAGTTTTTCCACTGTTGGGATGGAAGTGTGTGGGTGAAGGCTTGGTTAGCAGCTGTGAGACCCTGGGTTTGATAGCCAGCACTGTCCTTTTCCTGGGAACAGGAGAAAAGGAAGTGTCATCACTGAGCCCTAGAGAGATCAAGTAACTGAGAGCGATGTGTTCAGAGTCATGCACAGCGGCCTGGCGGTCGTGTAAACCACGAGTTACACAAGACATAATTGGTGCACACTTGATTCAAACCCAGGGCTCCGTGCTTGATGGCCTCCCTCTGGCAGTCGCGTGTTGTTGCTTTCCAGATCCTCCATCCCCCCACTGAGTCCTCTCCTGAGCTGCAGACATTTTGAGCCAACTGACCACCCTCAAATCATGTTACACTCAGAAAGCAACATGGCCATGGATATGACTTCAGAGGGGATCCAGTGATAGGAACAGGAGGTCACAAAATCCCTACTCCAACCCCTGGGGGCAGAAGGGCAGCTACAGAAATGTGATTAGAAGCTTTTAGGTGAGGGTGTTTGAAGTGGAAACTTGTAGTTCTTTGGAAAGTTAGTTATGCCAAATGATGTTTTGTTGGGGCACACAGGTGAAGGGATGTCTTACTAAAGCAAACACATGAAAGACTGTTTTCCTGAAGCAGATACAGATGAAAGGATGTTTGCATATAGCAGACATGTGAATGGACTCCTGATGAAGGAGTATAAATATGACCTCACTGACAGTGGGAGAGGAGCACTGAGCTTTGGTTTGGCCTCTGCCTCACTATTCTTTCCTAAAGAACAGAATGTATTGGTTCGACTTACATAGCATTGTTGAGCTTGTGATAACAGCCACTGAGAGAAACTTTACCTAGAACTGCTCAGGAGGTTCCTGCAGCAGCGTGCAGCTTCTGTGGCCTCTCCTCAGACCAGTTGGCATGCCTAGTGGTTTCTTCAGGATTGAACTATAGCTGTCTGGTGTCTGCTTGCTGAAAGGACTGGATTGTATGTATGCAAATGCTGGTTCGTGCCTGGTATCTGCCTAGAGGACTGGTCTGCTGTTGCTATTCAGTGTTTGCTATGGGACTGAACTGCTGCCCAAAAGATCAAACTGATCCCTAAAGAACTATTGCAGAACAGATCCATTTCCCCAATATCCCAATAACTTTTCTCTTCTACCTCCTCTGCTGGGTGGAGGGCTAGAGAAGTTGAATCCTTATTAAAAGTAGGTTGCAAAAATATTTATGCCTATAGGTGCTGTCTCTCAGAGTCAGTCTGACAGGTTGTAATACTCTATGCGCTTACACCCTGACTTTTTTCAGTTTATTACTTTGCTACTGTTGTTTAAGAAAGTTTGTATGATAATTTAACTCAGGCTGGCACTAATTTGAGATTGTCTTCCCTCAGGGGCCTCCTCTCTTTTATTTTTGTTAATTTTCACATTTTAAATATCAGCATATGGGGGCTGGTGAGATGGCTCAGTGGTTAAGAGCACTGGCTGCTCTTCCAAAGGTCCCGAGTTCAAATCCCAGCAACCACATGGTGGCTCACAACCATCCGTAACAAGATCTGACACCCTCTGAGGGAGAGTCTGAAGACAGCTACAGTATACTTACAAATAATAAATATCAGCATATGGTGGCTAAAATTCCCAACAAGTTCTGTAAGTTCATGCTGATATGTAGGTGAGCAAAGACATACCCCTTTGACCAGATGAATACTTGCTCAAAAGGGTTGCTACAGTCAGAGAAAAAAGCAGAGAACTCTGAGACTCAAAGGAAACCAATCATGATTTCTTCTAATTATTGTTATCATTGTCATATAGCAGGTAGATATCCTAGGTCAGCTTCCCAAAGCAACTCCAGGGACAAGCCTTGAAGTTTGTTGGATGGAGATAGGAAAATCAGTCTTCACATTTATACTCATATGCCTGAGTTGCTATTGGGCTTAGCCAGAGACACTGGTTTTTGCAATGGACAGCACTTCATGCACACATTCATAACTGCTCGAAGAGATGGGTAAAGTGACTGCATCCTCAGCCCTCAAGGAAACATCGAACAATCCCCTACCCCGAGGAGAATCAAGGAATATTGCAAAAGGGCTGTGGAGGTGGAAAAATGTAAGAACTAGGGGATGGGGAGTCATGTAGGAATCACCATCCTAAGGTCATGGTGTGTCCATTGCACTCATGAACCCAGGGGCTGTGGTGATCTGTACAGGATGAAACTAGTCAAAATTCCAGCATGGGTGAGGGTGGGGATCACTAGTCCTTAATCCTAGTGGAGGAACTGTTGGTGATAGTGGCTGGAGAGGGGAGTCATCTTTCTTTGAGGGTGTTGCTCTGGTATTTGCCTGTGCTCCAATGGTTGGCAGAATGGATACCATGTGCAGATGGGCATCCCTCAGGTAAAAAATTGTGGGGTTTTTCCTCTAAGAAACATTAAGAGAATTTGGGAAGAAGCTATGTCAGAGTTGCATCTAGGGGAACAGAGGGGTGAACTTTGGAGTGCCTATGACCATAATACAATCTACATCTGTGTGACAGCCTCAACGAATAAGTAAAAGAAATTTTAAAATGGAGTAAGCCTTTGAGTCCCACAAGATGACCTTCCAAGAGAAGTCATCAGCCCACACCTTCTACATGGCTGCCCCGCCCCCAGTGCCACAGGGAGGGACCAACTTCTTCCTTCTTGCTTAGGCTAGAGGTTTGAAGGCATCCTTCATAGCTGCTTCTGTCCAACAGCCTCTCAAGCCCCAAGCCCAGCCAGTTCCATAGCCCATATCTATCTGCCTGTAATCGTCACAAGTCTTTTTATCTGTCACCACAATTAACTCCCTAGGCCACATTTTCTTAATGTGGGGCCTGCAGACAATTTGGCAACAGAAGAAAAGGTTCTTTCAACATTCAACAGCCCACTTAATTCAAAGACAAATGTATAATGCATCTAAGGTATTTCTGGCAGCTTTTCCCAGGGACGCCATTGGAACATGCAACATGATTTTTGCACATGTGATCAAGCCATATATTACGCTGTACCATCAGAAACACTTCAAACACCTTGGATCAGATTCACCACTCTCATAGGTTATGCTATCTCATATTATGAATTTTGGTCCTTTACTGCCCATGGAGAGTTCTCTAATCTCAGAGAAATATAATGGATTAATTATAGGAAACAGAGACATGTCTTTCTCCTACCATCATGACTCAGCATTAAAGTACCAAATGTCTTCAGATGACATTGTGTTAAAATACTTCATATTTATGTTATGACTGAATTGCTGACTTGGGTTAAATTTTTTAATGGATAAATGAATTTTGGCTTGATATTAGGACAGAATTTCCAACAATTTCTGAAATTGGTCTACGCATAACTCTGTTATGTGGTTTTATACTACATATTTAGGTGAAGCTGCATTTTCAACTTGATTATAAAAGCAAACTGTCATTCAACTCTGAGAAATGTTAAAAATGTTCTAATCCCTGCAGATCAAGATTTATTTTTGTATGTTAAAAATAAACAAGCACTTCCATCTCATTATTGTGTGAATTTGTTCCCATCTTTAGTAGATGGTAAAATTATCTGTCTACTGTTAGATCATGGTTCTGTCCCTCTAAGGTACTGGTTGCTGTAAGTTGGCTAGATCTCACATCCTGAAGAAAACACCCCATGCCCTTCACCACTACTGTCTATAACTAAGAGTCAAGAAGCCAAAGTTGTGCTTTATGTTTTATGTTGTGGACACAGAGGTCCTTGTGCTCACAGATCAGCCCTTGGCAAACCAGAAATGTTAAGCATGCAAGGTTCTCTGTTCAAAGCAAGGTGTGTATAATTGGTTTTCTACTGAGAATCCTAGGAATGTGTGTGGTTAATAGCCTGGTGACACTCTGTGTTACCTGTAGGGTCAGGCCATATCTGGCTTCCCCAGACTTCACAAATAGGACAGGAGTTCGTTAATACCCTACATTATCTCTACATTATGTGTATGACTGAGACCACACCAGGTCCTCCCTCAGACCATTAAGATAATGCAGATCCCATGTTTGTGGAAGAAGTGACATGTAGTTTGAAAAGAGTTTCACCTAATTATAGCTTAACTTCCTTGTACACAGAGGATTCTGTTACACCAGGCCACTTCTCCCATATTGCACTGTATTGCACTATACCTAAAATAAACTGTCTGGTGACAGACTCTCAAAGTTTCAACTAACACAGGCTACTGAGGCACCAGTAGGCCAGACTTCCAGTTTACCTCCCTCAGACTGACACTGACCATGGTGTTTGCAGTGACCTGACATCCTACCCTCTAGTTTTAAATCTCCTAATTTATGATCCTACTTGGTCCTACCTTGCTCTTTGTCACACGGGCTATAGTGAACTAAAGCCTACAGTGCAGACCATCCTGCTACCCTCTGAGAGGGTATAAAAGTCAGACAGTTCTCCTTGATGGGGAGATTTCTCTGAAGACTCATCCATCACCTTCTTATTTATCCATGATGAATCTTTCTCTTGGGTTAGTTTTAGCTACTCCTTTTAAGGGTCTTCTCTCCGGGTTTTGAAGGGAAGACTCTCTTTATCTGTAAGGCCCTACATATTATAGCTCTGATATAATGTACCATCCCTTTTTAATGCTCTCCCACTTTAAGACAGAACCATGATCTTATGGTTCCCCCCCTCCTGCTGATAAGGCTCACTCATTAAGGATAATTTTGTGTCAGCTCCTTTCTGTAGCCAACACATCTGTAACCCTGTTCTCTACTATATACCAAAGTTTTTTATTTTTATAATAAATCCGTTTACAAGTTACCAGCAGTAAATTTTGGGCTTGTATACCTTTATATACAGGTCACATAAAAGCTTCAGGCAATGGGACTCAGTAGTGGACAAGACAGAGAGTCCATGTCTCCACCCTCCTTGGTCTACGCACCCTCATGTCTGTCCTTGAAAACCACACTGTCTTAATGTTCTATTGGTGTGAAGAGACACCATAACCAAGGCAACTCTTCTGAAGGAAGGCATTTAATAGGGGGCTTGCTTACCATTTCAGAGGCTTAGTCCATTGTATCATGGTGAGCAGCATGGTGCATGCAGGCAAGCATGGTCCTGGAGTTGAGAGCGTTATATACTGATCCACAGGCAGGGAGAAAGACTGAGAGAGAGGTGGGAGGGAGAGAGAGAGGGAGATGGGTGGAGGAGAAGTGGTCCTGATATGGGCTTTATACATACATATATATATATATATATATATATATATATATATATATATATATATATATATAAAGCTTGTTTACTGTGACTCACTTTCTCTTAACCTTTTGAAGTAGTGCCATTCCCTGATCAATAAGCATTCAAATATATGAGCCTATGGGGCCATTCTTACTCAGACCACCACACCAATCAATTCATAGCTACTCTTCCTGCCAGCGTTATTGGCACCTTGTCACTCATTCTCAAATCCAGTGACACAAGGGACCTCTCTACCTACTAATAAGGTCATTTCCCCTTGCAGATTCTAGAGGGGTGCCTCTTACACATAGAATAGTGCCCTCATATCCTTCACAAGGCTCATCTGGCCACGCCTAATGCAAAATGCCTCATCTGCAGCACATCCCTCCTGTTGATGAACTCTGCTCCCAATTCTAACCACTGCACAGGTTGGTTTTTTTTTTTTTGTTTTTTTTTTGTTTTGTTTTGTTTTTTTTTTTTAACTTTTCATGTGGTCCACACTGGCTCTGTATTTCTTTCTCTGAATTCTACAGCCTCACTGATGACTTTCCTTTGTTTGTCATGAATGCCTTCTTTTCTCCTGCCTGACTCCCAATTAACCTCTCAGGTCTCCTTAACTAGGCTACGTAAAGCTATTTCCATCTCACATACAGTGTGGCTGCATAAAAAGGCAAGCTCAGAAGTTTTGATATTTTGACTGATGGGGATTTTTAATAAAATCCCCAAATGGAGTGACTAATTACAGCAGAATCTAAGAGCAAAGTTTTCTGGAAGGAAATTTTAAAGAATGGTAGGAAGCATAGAGCTAACTGTGGAAGGTAAAATGCTAATTTTCTTTAGTGGAGCCAACATTTTACTCTCTATCTTGCAAAGAGCATTTTATTTTATACTATAAAATAAATATCAAAGTAATGACAAAGAAAACAAAGCCATGCATTTAAAGATCTTTTGGAAAAGGAATAGGATGCATATAACCTAGATCTCCCCTTAATTCTTATGGACCCGCTGTTGCATTTGAATTTAGAGTGAGAATTCTGGGATCCAGGCTAAGGACATACCTCACACAGAAGAGGGAGCAACAGAAATGTAGATAGAATCTGTCACCTCATGGCATCCTTGAACCAAGGAATAAACAGGAGTGGTCATTGTTGCTGAATGCATTTTGGTGTGAAATACTTGTTTACTGCACGATTAGTGACACTGACAAGTTGTACTGACTTGTAATCTTTTTGCACAGGGACAGGCCACTATAGATCTTCAAGGGCTTCAAGATCTCCATTGTACTAGTCAGGGAATCTAGAAGGGAGCTCTGCAATGTTTCTTAATGCAACTCCTCAGTTGCCCTCAATAGGTGCTACAGACAGTGAGAAATCACTCAGTCAGTTCTGACATATCTGGAGGAAAGATCAGACCCAAAGCTGGTTCTACCTGCTTTCAAGTGACCTGATGCTACCCTCATACCATATTGTGCTGGCTGTTTTATGTCAACTTGACACAAGCAGGAGTCATTTTAAGAGGAGCCTCACCTCAGTTGGGACAAAAAAAAATGCCTCTACCACATTGGCTCGTGAGAAAGTCTGTGTATGGTGCATTTTCTTCATTGATGATTAATATGGGAATGCCCAGACTCACTGTGGTACCACCCCAGGCCTGATGATTTTGAGTGGTATAAGAAAACAAGCTGAGCAAGCTAATATAGCGAGAACTTCATGGCCTCTTCATCAGTTCCTACCCTAACTTCCATGGATGATGGACTATAAGTTATAACATTAAATAAACCCTTCCCTCCCCAAAATTGCTTTTGGTTATAATGTTTTATAAGAATTAAGGAGAAATTTAGGTTATATGCATCCTAATCCTTTTCTGAAAGGCCTTTAAGTGGATGGCTTTATTTTTGTTAAATGTAATTATTTTGATATTTATTTTATAGTATAAAATACAAATACTTTACTTTGCTGAGACAATAAATAAAAGTTCAAATGAAGGTAAGAACTTAGCAGTGATTAAGAAGAGACTAGCATCACGGATGAAGTCTTCTGGGACTATTTTATTAGGGTGGGAACGTAAAGCTCTGTTCCAGAGGTGGCCAACATTGTACTTCACACTGGCAGCTAAACCTAGTAGTGTTGTAAGGTTCACCCAGTTGATACTGGTTTTGAAGGCATAGAAGGGTCATAGAGAGAAGCCAAGAGTTGGTAGTGTGTGGTAAGGCTGGGGTCCCTGAAAAGAGGCAAGGAGAGGAGGCCATTGGTGAAGGTACAGCCTCAGTGGCAGTACAATGCCCAGAATTGATGGGTCCATGCTGAGAAACTGAGGCTTGACACCATGTGCAGGGCTTAGAGACCCTAAAGAGAGTCCAAAAGAAGCTACTGGGAAAGTGTAGTGCAATCAGAATAGAAGAGCCAGCATTCTAGAGATACCAGAGACTGACTGCCAAGGACAGCAGCAACCATGGGGCAGATTTGACCTAAACAAAGAGAAAATGTGTGTGGGCTGCAGATTTCAGGCCCCAAAACAAAGCTAGCAGCTGCCCAGCCCCTTTGGAGCTCAGATGATTCTAAGTGGGTTCCAGACGTAAAGCACAGAGGTTTTTGATGTTGTTGTTGTTATTGTTTTATTGCTGAACTTTGGTTTTGCTTAGATTTGATTGTAACTATGCCCTTGTGCTCTCTTTGAATAAAAAAGTATTTAACTTGGTTTTGGATTGTACAGGAGCCTACAATTATGAGAGCAGGGATAGTTTAAAGGAAATTTGAAATTTTAAAGGCTTGGGATATTTTAAAGAAGCTTAAGTGTTGAATGTTTGAATCTGTAAGGACTGTAGGACATTTTTAATGCCTTATGTTTGATTTCTAGGATAGTCATGACTACTTAACAGAGAGACCCTGTCTCACAAGAAAAATAATTTATGTTGTATATTATGTTAACATGGCATCTTGTGGACAACGAGAAAGGAAAGGTCACATTTTAATAGTTGTGGTGGTTTGAATATGCTTGGCCTATGGGAAGTGACACTGTTAGGAAGTGTGGCCTTTTGGGAGGAAGTGAGTCACTGTGGGGCTAGACTTTGAGGTCCTATGCTTAAGCTCCACCCAGGGTGGAAAGACTTTCCTCCTGTCTGCCTGCAGAATACAGTCTCCCCTGGTTGCCTTTGGATCAGGATGTAGAACTCTCGGCTCCTCTAGCACCATGTCTGCCTGCATGCTGCCATGCTTCCTGCCATGATGATAATGGACCTCTCTGAAACTGTAAGCCAGCCCCGATTAAATGTTTTCCTTTATATAAGAGTTGCCTTGGTCACAGTGTCTCTTCACAGCAATAAAATCCTAACTAAGACAGTAGTGATATGTTTGGGTGTCAAATTCACAAGAGGTCAATTGTGCTAGCTCGTTTTATGTTAACACAACACAAACCCTTCCGAAGTGAGGACACTGTAGTTGAGAAAATTTCCCCACCAGCTTATCTGTAGGAAAGCCTGTGGTGGTGGTTTTTTGTTTTTGTTTTTTTGTTTGTTTGTTTGTTTTTATCGTTGATGATTGATTAGGAGTGCTACACTCAGGGCTGGAGAGATGGCTCAGTGGTTAAGAGCACTGACTGCTCTTCCGGAGATCCTGAGTTCAAATCCCAGCAACCACATGGTGGCTCACAGCTATCTGTAACAAGATCTGACACCCTCTTCTGGTGTGTCTGAAGGCACCTACAGTATACTCATAAATCTTTAAAATTTAAAAAAAAAAAGGAGTGCTACACTCACTGTGATCTGTCATTCTGGGTGGTATAAGAAAAACTGAGCAAGCCATGCAAGCCAGTAAGAAGCACCCTCCAGTCTCTCTGCATTAATTAGTTCTTGCCTCCAGTTTCCTACCTTGTATTCCTGCCCTGACTTTCCTGGATGAGGGACTACAAGCTGTAACATTGAATAAACTTTCCTTCCCAAGTTGCTTTTGGTTACAGTGTTTCATTACAACAAAAGACAATGACAGGAACACAGAACCTCACCTGATTGAGGTACTAGCTCATTGCCCAAGCCCTTCAATTTGCTGACTACTCTTTATATATGTCCCTCTTTAGCCTGACCTTTTGCAGCCTTGTACATATTTGCTGGCAGCATTTGTGACCCTCAGTTGTCCTTTTCTGTCAGGATGACCAAGCGGAAGCATCTCCACCAGACAGCACCCTGGGCTCCTACCACCTTCCCTTCACCTCTGTGCCTCCTGGCTGCCATGGTGTTCTCCATGTGCTAGTGGTCTCTGCTTCCTTCACTCTCTCCTTCTCAGACGTTTCCTTTGTCTGGAAAGTCCCAGCCCCAGATAGCTGCTTGGCTGAGTCCTCCTCCACACTGATGTCAGGAAATCATTTTCTCTATGCAGCTTCAAATTCCAAGCTGCCACTCCCTTCCTTCCATCCCAAGCTTTTGATCCTGTTATAATTAGTACAGCTTTTCTCTTGCCTTCTTTCTTCCTCTTTCAATTACATTTTAAAACTTATTTTGAGTGTGAGTATGAGTGTGTGTGTGTGTGTCTGTATTTAGGTAGGGTTGATCATACCCATGCCATGCATTGGGCATGGAGATCAGAAGACAACTATCCTGATTCTCTCCTGCCATTTGGATCCCGGGCATCAAGCTCAGGTCATCAGACTTGGCTGAGCCATCTTGCTGGCCATTTTTTTCTGGCTTCAGTTCCAGCATCCCTTGCTGTCAACTGCACTGTGCACTTGCCAGACCATTATGCTGAGAGTTTGTCATCTGCCACCTTCCATTTCCCATACAGGAACTGGATGTTCAGGGATTTCTCTTTTTCTCCCAACTTTTCCTTTTTTTATTAACATTTGAATTAGCCTGCTGAAAAATTCACATATTTTACAGCATGAGCTTGTTTTCTTTCACAAGGCACATTGATGGTTTTTTAAGCTCTCAGATTGCATCTAGATAGCAACGAGCAGATATTTTTAACAAGTAACAATACTTTAACAAAAAGCCATAGACATGTCTCTTTTTCTGTAGGCCCACTGAGATATTTTCTTTTTTTGTTTGTTTGTTATAAGAATAATTTTTACTTTTTTTTTAACTCAAAACAATGTTTATACAATATATTCTGGTCATTGTTTTCCCCTCCCCCAACTCCTCCTAGGCCCCACTCACCCGTCCAACTGCGTGTGCTCATTCTGTCTGTCTGTCTGTCTGTCTAACAGAAAAACAACAAAAGTAAACAAACCAGAATTTTAAAAACGTAACAGAGAAAGCACAAGAAACATATATACCCATAAAAACACAAAGTTGGAAACCATAGTATATAAGCAAAAGATCAGTAAGACAAAAAAATGCCCAAATAAAGTGATATGACACAAAAAATGCTACAAAACTATCATTGAGTTCATTTTGTGTTGGCCATCCTATTAAGCCTACACTTAAGTGTGCCTAATATACCCAATGATACTCCACTGGAGAAAACCATTTTTTTCCCTTTGCAGGTAGATGTCAATTGGTGATAACTTCTCAGTTAGTGATAGGATCTCATATCCATCCCCTTCAGCACTGGGACTCTGGCTGGCTTTTACCTGTGCAGGCTGTCAGCTCAGGGATTTCATCGGGGTACTTAAAGATGTTTCCCAACAACTAGAGCAGTGCCTTTCTCAGAAAAGACATGGGATAAACATTTGTGCTTGTCTGTGTTCCCATGAGACTAAGACCCTGGTGGCAGTCTTTTTGCCCTGTGTCTGCCTCGGTCTGTTTGTCTTCTTCTGCCTCAGCCTCTGGCAGTGACAGCTTCTGGGAACCTGTTGAGGACACCTGGCTTTGTTTCCAACCACAGGCATTTACTTTCAAGAAATGCACATTTATTTTGTACCCTCAAGTTACTTCTTGATGTGTTAAATTGCGAACAAATTGTGGTGGTTTATGAAAGCCTTAGGAGAATGATGTAATGCACATAGTCGGGCCAATTTTCTGTGTTTCTAAACAGTTGTCAGACCAAAACATCTGAAGAGAGTCACAGACACCTTCATGTCTGCTCTTGATAATGTGCTCACCAAACAGCTCAGGCCTTTCAAGGTGTGAGATACAGATCCAAAGACAGGCCAGTCTTCACTCTGGGATGTTGATCTCCCACCAACTCAGAAAGGTCATATTATAAACTGGGACTCTCAAATATAACACAAAAACCCCCTGCTATTAGTCACAAACCCCCAAATATCCTAGTGGCCTATAACAATCAAATACCAACACAGGAAAGTACAACTCAGAGGCCTCCAAACTTTGAATTAAATAACATTATATATTATTATGGTGGTAGACACATGCATGTGTGTGTGTGTGTGTGTGTGTGTGTGTGTGTGTGTGTGTGTGTGTGTTATACATGGGCACACACATGCCACAGGGTGTGTAAACAAGTCTATTTTGTAAAGTCAGTTCTCTTTTCCCAACTTTAAGTTGTTTCTGGAAATTGAATCTAGATCATAGTATTTATTTAGTAAATACTTTTTCCCAGTTGAGCCATCTCTGCAGCCTGGCCTCCAAACTTTAAACCTGCAATATTGAATGGCTCACAAAAGTGAAGAAAAGAAAGACCAGAAAGACAGACAGACAGAGGGACAAACAGACAGAAGAAAGAGAGACAGAGAGAGAAAGAGAAAGAAAGAAAGAAAGAAAGAAAGAGAGAGAGAGAGAGAGAGAGAGAGAGAGAGAGAGAGAAAGAAAGAGAGAGAAAGAAAGACAGACAGACTTAAGGACATCAAATTCCAAATTACCAGCCTACATATGTTTTTAAAAATTCCTAACCTGTGATTCAGATACTTACATAGCTCAAATATCTCATACCCTTGTCACAGACACACATAAAACCATGATGCCCACACATTGGGAGATAGACACATAAAACAACCAAAAGGACAGGTCCCAGGAACAAGGATCTCTCTTGCAACAAAAACCTCAGAGACTTCAGGGTATGATGCATAAATTTCTTTAAGGCCCAAAGTTCTTGGGGCCTTGGGGGTTGAGGGGAGAGTGGAGGACATGTTCTAGATATGATTTCTCTGTGTAGTCCTAACTGTCCTGGAACTGTCTCTGTGACCAGGCTGGTCTTGAACTCACAGAGATCCACCTTCTGAGTCCTGAGATTAAAGGCATGCACCACTGCTGCCTGAGGAAGCCAAAATTTTATAGCACAAATATAGTGGACCTCTCTGCCTTATATGTAGCCCCCACAAAACCCCTCAAGTTGCTCAAATGTTCATTCTTGAAATGCATGATCACAGCAATGTGACAATGTGTGTACTTCTAGACAAAGTGCATAATGCAGATCAGATATTTCCTCTATTGGAATAGAAGCCCTTAAACACCCCAGAACTCTCTCACTCTGGGCAAAAGCCCTCCATTCCTCAAAAACCTCACATCTAAGTCCCAGGCTCCCAGATACCTCAAGCCTCCAGCAACCTGCAGCAAGGACCTCCAAATGTGTCTAAGATGTATCTATGAAGACCATGAAAGAAGTCAAACATGATTCCATAGAGACACACACAAAGGGAGATTTATGCCAGATAGATAGACACAGTGAGGTCATTGCTAGAATCCTGAGCAAGACATAGAGCAAGACTAGGTGAAGCAGAGGTAGAGGTAGAAGGGGAGAATGAGAAGTAGGGAAAACATACTGAAACCCTGCTGTCTTCGGTGAGTTAGGCTCAACCTCAGGACTCTGACTCAGGCATTTGAATAACTTCCTGCTCTCCCAAAAGTTGTCTTGTAACATCCACAGGTATATACCCTACATGCCCACCAAATACATAACACAATAAGTAAGTGAATGTTTTAAAAAGAAACCAATTAATTGGCAGCTTGCTTATGGTTTTTGGAGGGTTAGTCCATGATCATCATGGTGGCAAGCAGACAGGTATAGTGCTAGGGCAATAGCTTAGAGTTTACATCTGATACACAGACACGAGGTGGAGAGGGAGCTAACAAGTGTGACATGGGCTTTTGAAATCCAAAAGCTCACCTCCAATGACATGCCTCTTCTAACAAAGCTATAGACCTCCTAATCCTTCCCAAACAGTTTCACCAAATGGGTACCCAAGCATTTAAATGCATGAGCCTATGGAGGACAGTCTCATTCAAACAACCACATAGGACTAAATTACTATCAAAAAAAGACTTCAGTGCCTGGTGGTGGCGGCGGCGCATGCCTTTAATCCCAGCACTTGGGAGGCAGAGGCAGGTAGATTTCTGAGTTCGAGGACAGCCTGGTCTACAGAGTGAGTTCCAGGACAGCCAGGGCTACACAGAGAAACCCTGTCTCGAAAAAACCAAAAAAAAAAAAAAAACAAAAAAAAAAAAAAGACTTCAGAAGAATAATTAATATAAGTGGTAATGATGATCCACATGCCTCTAATTGCAGCACTCAGGAGGCAGAGGCAGGCAGATCTCTTAATTCAGGTCTAACCCAGTCTGCAATGTGAGTTTCAGGACAGCCAGGGCTACATAGTGAGACACTATCTCAAAAACCAAAAAAAAAAAAAAAAAAAAAAAAGGTTATATTATTTATAGAAAAATGAATCCAACTGGATATAGTTGTATTAAGTGAATCAAACCAGTCTCAGAAAGATAAAGAGTATGTCTTTCTCTCATTTGTGGTTCATAGATTGAATTTATATAGATTCGTAAAATCATTTGTACACATGTGACACGACAGTAGAAGTAAAACTGTCTAAGGAGACAAAGGAGATTGTCAGGCAGTGGGGAGGTATAAGGAAAGGGGAAGCAGGAGGTTATAGAGATGAGCATGGTCAACATAGAAAATATACTTGTATGGATACTTTAAAAATGAAATGATATGAATGAAAATAAAAAATAAAATGAAAATAAATGAATATATGTGCATCTTCCAAATACAAGAGCTAAAAACTGATAGGACAGAAGAGAGGGACAAACAATTCCACAGTTATATATTTGGAAACACCAACATCCTTCCATGACAAGAAGACAAAAAAGAAAAGAACAGTCAAGAAATATATAAAGGATTTTCCCGGCCTGGTGCCTTCCAGAGTGATCCAAGCAGAGCACAACAGAGAAAGCTAGAGGCTGGGGGTGGCCACTAAGATGAACAAGGAAGAGATAGAAGACATAGAGAGACAGAAGAGAAGGGGAAGCAGGATGGTGTGCACAATGAAGAGAGGCAGCACTGGAGATGCGAGCATGGAGAGGAACAGCCTGATGTGAATAGCCAGCAATGCTACCTGAGGCCATAGTGAGGTGCTGGGCCATGCCTGGCTCTGTGGCCCTGAAGCATCAGGGCTCTGTGTCAATGTCCGCGGCCCATGTTACCACCAAAGGCCATGAGGATGTCCCTGGTCTTGGTTAACACCTGGGGCCATGTTGACATCTGTAGGCTGTGCAGAACTGACCCTTCTCCCTCACCAGCTGCCCTGCACCTCCCCATCTATGAACTGTTGGAGAGTACGAAAGGGCTGGCCCTCCAGAACAAAAGTTGCAAGATCTCCATGGCCCAGGGCAACAACAGCATATCCCAGAGGAGTCCTACAGATGATTCAGTATTGATAGTTTAGCAGAAGCCAGAGTCCTTGAACCAGACCAAATACTCACTGCAGTGAAAAGCATTTCATTTGCAAGAAAAGCTGTTTGGGTAAAGGGGTATACTGTATAAACCACCATGACACACAGCAGCTTCCATTGTGAGATTTTTGCTTGCTCATTTGTTTTCTTTGGCGGGGAGGTTGCAAGGGCAGAGGGCAGATATATGGGGAGATGAGTGGGATTTGGGTACATGATGAGAAATTCACAAAGAATCAATTAAAAAGTATATAAATCATATATATATAAACACTGTAGATTGTTTTAAAATAATCATTATTTGTATATTAATAGCAGAAGAATGCACATTCTATTATAAAAATAAAATGTTCATCAATAAAAACCACATGCTAGGCCATAAATTCAATCTCAACAAGGTCAGAGGACCAGAACCATAAGTTCTCGGACCACAAATAATTAAAACAGCAATTTGTCAAAGCAGGACACCTGAAAAAAATTACAAGATATGTTCATATTAAATGTTGTTTTTAAAATAATGCTAGGACAAAAGAGTATTTTACAAGTGTTAGAAAATGAAAACAGCTAGTGCCTCCCAGCACTTGGGAGGCAGAAGCAGGCGGATTTCTGAGTTCGAGGCCAACCTGGTCTACAAAGTGAGTTCAGGACAGCCAGGGCTACACAGAGAAACCCTGTCTCGAAAAAAAACAAAGAAAAAAAAATGAAAACAATGTATGAGAATTTCCGAAGTGAAATAAAATCATTGCAGAGAGGGAAATTTTCATTATTAAATGTGATCATTTAACAATTACAATTATTAAAATGTAAGCAATTAATGGTTACAATTATTAAAATGTAAGCAATTAATGATTACAAAACAATGGCCTCAAAATAACTAGCTAAATTTCCACCTTAAGATAGTAGAAAACAATGGGCCTCATATATAATCCTAGCAGTTGGAAAGTTGACTATGAATTTGAGTCTATCCTGGGCTACATAGTGAATTTTAAGCCAGCCTAGTCTAGATAGCAGATTATGAAAAAGCAAACAACAACAAAAAACAAAAAGAAAATAAAAATTTAAATTTAGAAAAAAAAATCAGAATAAATCCAAGAGAAGCATAAGGACAAAAAATAAGTATTTTTCAGATAATCATCTAACCAGAAATGACAAAAATTGACAGTATAAAACAATAAAATCAAAAGTAAGTTATTTTTACAAGATTAGTTCATTTAACACTGTCAGGTTTAAAAAAAGAACTGGTGTGTGTGTGTGTGTGTGTGAGAGAGAGAGAGAGAGAGAGAGAGACAGAGACAGAGACAGAGAGACAGAGAGACAGAGAGAGAGAGAGAAATGAGCAATACCAGTAACCCCCAAAGTGAAGATTCTTCAGCTATTAAATTAATCACAAGAAGACATATAAAATATTATCCAGAAAATAATACTTAGAGGAAATGGGAAAATTCTTTGGAAAGTAATAACTTGCAAACCTCAGTCAGGAAAAAATAGACATCAATAGTCTATATTTATTGAAGAGATTGAATTCAAGTGTTTAAAAAAAGTACCAAACATGTATGAAAGAAATAATTCCAACTGTATACAAACCTTTGTATACAAACTGAAAAAACAAACCTTCTCAAAGCATCAGTTAGTATTACCTTATTACACCCAGTACATAACATTTTAAGAAAATAAAATTATACACCAATACAATTTATGAGCACTGACATGTTAATCCAAAATGAAATTTTAGCAGTCTGTTACCAACAAATGATGATGATGATGATGGTGATGATGATGATGGTGATGATGGTGATGATGATGAAAGATCAGGAGGTGGTGGGGTATGCCTTTAATCCAGCACTTGGAAAGCAGAGACATGTGGATCTCTGTGAGTTTGAGGACAGCTTGGTCCACAGAGAGAGTTCCAAGACAGGCAGAACTACAGAGAAACCCTGTCTCGAAGAGATAGATAGATAGATAGATAGATAGATACATACATACATACATACATACATACATACATAGAAAATCAAGGTTAAATTTTATATCCTTGTGGAATTTATACCATGGTTTGTAAGTGGACTGAACATTTTGAAATTAATCACTGTACTTCACAGACTTATAAAATCATAATCAATACATTTGTGAGTTTGAGGCCAGCCTGATTTACAAAGCAGGTTCCAGGACAGCCAGAACTACAAAGAGAAACCCTCTCTCAAGAAAACAAGAAATTAAAAAATTGATTAAAATTCAACATGGTATATAAACTACCAGCAAACTAGGAATAGAAAGGAACATCTTTATACTGCAAAATGTAATCTACAAAATATCTAAAGTTAATATAATCATTAATTGTAAAAGACTGAGTGCTAGCCATTCTGACTAGGGAGAGATGAAATCTCACAGTTATTTTTAATTTGCAATTCCCTGATGGCTGAGGAGGGTGAACAAACACTTTAAAAAAATGTTTATTGGCAACCATCAAATTGGGAAAGGATATTCACCAACCCCACATCTGATAGAGGGCTAATATCCAATATATACAAAGAACTCAAGAAGTTAGACCCCAGGGAACCAAATAACCATATTAAAAAAGGGGTACAGATGTAAACAAATAATTTTCACCTGAAGAATTTCAGATGGCCGAGAGGCACCTTAAGAAGTGCTCAACATCATTAGTCATTAGGGAAATGCAGATCAAAACAACCCTGAGATTTCACCTTACACCAGTCAGAATGGCTAAGGTCAAAAACTCAGGAGACAGCAGGTGTTGGCAAGGATGTGGAGAAAGAGGAACACTCCTCCACTGCTGGTGGGATTGCAAGATGGTACAACCACTGTGGAAATCGGTCTGGAGGTTCCTCAGAAAACTGGACATGAGACTTCCAGAGGATCCTGCTATACCTCTCCTGGGCATATACCCAAAGGATTCCCCAGCATGAAATAAAGACACATGCTCCATTATGTTCATAGCAGCCTTATTTATAATAGCCAGAGGCTGGAAAGAACCCAGATGCCCCTCAAAGGAGGAATGGATACAGAAAATGTGGTATATTTACACAATGGAATACTACTCAGCAATTAGAAACAATGAATTCACAAAATTTTTAGGCAAATGGTTTGATCTGGAAAATATCATCCTAAGTGAGGTAACCCAATCACAAAAGAATACACATGGAATGCAATCTCTGATAAGTGGATATTAATTAGCCCAGAAGCCCTGAATACCCAAGGCACAAATTGCATAACAAATGACTCCCATGAAGAAGTATGGAGAGGGTCCTGATCCTGAAAAGGATTGATCTAGCATGGGAAGGGAATATAATATAATATGACAGGACGCCAGAGAGCTCTAGCAGGCAAAGCCGGTAACAGGCATAGCCTGAGGCTAACAAAGCAGGGGTCTAGGCCCCAACAGGACCTGGACTGACCCCAAGAACTGGGCGGCTTGGTGGGCCATCTGTGTGTCAACCCGCCCAGGAGGTTGTTAGCCCAGCAGACTCTCCCAGCACTTTCAGGGAGCTCGAGCGCACATGCCCGCCATCCTGGCCACCTGACAGACCCAATTAACAGTCATAGCCCGAGGGGAATTTTGCTCGGACCTTGGCCTCCCAGGCTTTTGCCTGGACCCAGGGCCTGGGCGGCCAGGCTAGCCTTGTGTGCACCAACCAGGTTGGGAGATCAGCTGCCCAGCAGAGTGATCAGCAGGCAGAAAAGGTCCCGGCAGCATACACCCTCAGCATGCCCTGAAGGTGCAAACAGGCTCTATCTGGTTCACAGACACAATCTGGGGCAAAGCACACTAGAGCTGCAAGGGCACCCAAGAGGAAGACAGCAATCTGCTACAGGGGAAACCCAGCCATATAGTGTTGCAGTAATAGCCCCAGAGCCCCTCAGGAGGCCCAAACACCAGCCAGGGACAAGACCAACTAACTCCAGAGAACAAGATGGCAAAGGGCAAACGCAGGAACGCTACTAACAGAAATCTAGGCAATATGGCAGCATCTGAACCAAACTCTCCAACATCAGCAAGTCCTGGTTATGCCAACACACCAGAGAAACAAGATTTGGATTTAAAATCACTGATCATGATGCTGCTGGAAGAACACAAAAAGGACATAAATGAATCTCTTAAAGAAATACAGGGGAACATGAATAAGTTAGAAACCCGTATAATGGAAACAGAAAAATCACTTAAAGAAATGCAGGAGAATAAGGCTCAAGAGATAGAAGCCAATAAAGAAGAAACGCAAAAAAAAACCTTAAAGAAATGCAGGAGAACTTGAGTCAAGAGGCAGAAGTCATGAAAGAGGAAACACAAAAATCTCTTAAAGAATTACGGGAAAACACAAACAAACAAATGATGGAACTGAGCAAAACCATCCTGGAGCTAAAAACATAAGAAGAAACATCTAAGAAATCACAAAGGGAGACAACTTTGGAGATAGAAAACCTTGAGAAGAAATCAGGGGCCATAGATGCAAATATAAACAACAGAATACAAGAGATGGAAGAAAGAATTTCAGATGCCAAAGATACCGTAGAAACCATTGACTCAACAGTCAAAGAAAATGCAAAATGCAAAAAGCTTGTATCCCAGAACATCCAGGAAATCCAGGATACAATGAGAAGACCAAACCTAAGGATTATAGGTATAGAAGAGAGTGAAGATTTACAACTGAAAGGGCCAGCAAATATCTTTAACAAAATTATGGAAGAAAACTTTCCCAACTTAAAGAGAGAGATGCCCATGAATATACAAGAAGCCTACAGAACTCCAAACAGACTGGACCAGAACAGAAATACCTCCTGTCACATAATAATCAAAACCCCAAATGCACTAAACAAAGAAAGAATATTAAAGGCAGTAAGAGAAAAAGGCCAAGTAACATATAAAGGAAGACCTATCAGAATCACACCAGACTTCTCACCAGAGACAATGAAAGCTAGAAGATCCTGGGCAGATCTCATGCAGACTCTAAGAGAACACAAATGTCAGCCAAGACTACTATACCCAGCAAAACTCTCAATCACAATAGATGGAGAAACCAAGTCATTCCATGACAAAACCAAATTTACACAATATCTTTCCACAAACCCAGCTCTACAAAGAATAATAGGAGGAAAACTCCAATACAAGGAGGGAAACTACACCCTGGAAAAAGTAAGATAGTAACCTTCCTTCATCAAACCCAAAAGAAGATAATCACTCAAATATAAAAAATAACATCAAAAATGACAAGAAGTAATAATCTCTATTCCTTAATATCTCTTAACATCAATGGACTCAATTCCCCAATAAAAAGACATAGACTAACAGACTGGATAAGGAAACAGGACCCTACAATTTGCTGCATACAGGAGACACACCTCAGTGTCAAAGATAAAAACTACCTTAGAGTAAAAGGCTGGAAGACAATCTTACAAGCCAATGGTCACAGGAAACGAGCAGGAGTAGCCATTCTAATATCAGAAAAAATTGACTTTCAACCTAAAGTCATCAAAAGAGACACAGAAGGACACTTCTTGCTGGTCAAAGGAAAAATCCACCAAGAAGAACTTTCAATTCTGAACATCTATGCGCCAAATGCAAGGGCACCCTCATTCGTAAAAGAAACTTTACTAAAGCTCAAAGCACACATTGCACCTAACACAATAATTGTGGGGGACTTCAACACTCCACTCTCCTCAATGGACCGATCGGGAAAACAGAAACTAAACAGGGACACAGTAAAACTAATTGAAGCTTTGGACCAATTGGATTTGACTGATATTTATAGAACATTTCACCCTAAAGCAAAAGAATATACCTTTTTCTCAGCACCTCATGGTACCTTCTCCAAAATCGACCATATAATTGGACACAAGGCAGACCTCAACAAATATAAGACGATCGAACTAATCCCATGCCTCCTATCAGATCACTATGGTGTAAGAGTGGTTTTCAATAGCAACAAAAACAACAGAAAGCCCGCATACACATGGAGGCTGAATAATACTCTACTCAATGACACCTTGGCCAAAGAAGAAATAAGGAAAGAAATCAGAGACTTTTTAGAATTTAATGAAAATGAAGGCACAACATATCCAAATCATTGGGACACAATGAAAGCAGTGCTAAGAGGAAAACTCATAGCCCTGAGTGCCTCCAAAAAGAATATGGAGAGAGCATACACTAGAAGCTTAACAACACACCTGAAAGTTCTGGAACAAAAAGAAGCCAATTCACCCAGGAGGAGTAGAAGGCAAGAAATCATCAAACTCAGGGCTGAAATCAATCAAGTAGAAACAAAGATCAACAAAACCAGGAGCTGGTTCTTTGAGAAAATCAACAAGATAGATAAACCCTTAGCCAGACTGACCAAAGGGCACAGAGAAAGTATCCAAATTAACAAAATTAGAAATGAAAAGGGAGATAGTACAACAGAAACTGAGGAAATCCAAAAAATCATCAGATCCTACTACAAAAGCCTATACTCAACACAACTGGAGAATCTGGAGGAAATGGACAATTTCCTAGACAGATACCAAATACCAAAATTAAATCAGGACCAAATAGATCATCTAAACAGTCCCATAACCCCTAAAGAAATAGAAGGGGTCATAGAAAGTCTTCCAACCAAAAAAAGCACAGGACCAGATGGTTTCAGTGCAGAATTCTATCAGACCTTCAAAGAAGACCTAACACCAATACTCTTCAAACTATTCCACAAAATAGAAACAGAAGGAACCCTACCCAATTCCTTCTACGAAGCCACAATTATGCTGATACCAAAACCACACAAAGATCCAACAAAGAAAGAAAACTTCAGACCAATCTCCCTTATGAACATCGATGCAAAAATACTCAATAAAATTCTTGCCAACCGAATCCAAGAACACATCAAAACGATCATCCACCATGATCAAGTAGGCTTTATCCCAGGGATGCAGGGTTGGTTCAATATACGGAAATCCATCAATGCAATCCACTACATAAACAAACTCAAAGAAAAAAACCACACGGTCATTTCATTGGATGCTGAAAAAGCATTTGACAAAATTCAGCATCCTTTCATGCTTAAAGTCTTGGAAAGAACAGGAATTCAAGGCCCATACCTAAACATAGTAAAAGCAATATACGGCAAACCCAAAGCCATCATCAAACTAAATGGAGAGAAACTTGAAGCAATCCCACTAAAATCAGGGACTAGACAGGGCTGCCCCCTTTCTCCTTATCTTTTCAATATTGTACTTGAGGTACTAGCTCGGGCAACATAAGGAGGTCAAAGGGATACAAATTGGAAAGGAAGAAGTCAAACTATCATTATTTGCAGATGACATGATAGTCTACCTAAGTGACCCAAAAAACTCCACTAGAGAACTCCTACAGCTGATAAACAACTTCAGCAAAGTGGCAGGTTATAAAATCAACTCAAGCAAATCAGTGGCCTTCCTATACTCAAAGGATAAGTGGGCTGAGAAAGAAATTAGGGAAATGACCCCCTTCATAATAGCCACAAACAGTATAAAGTATCTTGGGGTGACTCTTACCAAACATGTGAAAGATCTGTATGACAAGAACTTCAAGACCCTGAAGAAGGAAATGGAAAAAGACCTCAAAAAATGGGAAAACCTCCCATGCTCATGGATCGGCAGGATCAATATAGTTAAAATGGCCATTTTGCCAAAAGCAATATACAGATTCAATGCAATACCCATCAAAATCCCAACTCAATTCTTCACAGAGTTAGAAAGAGCAATTATCAAATTCATCTGGAATAACAAAAAATCCAGGATAGCTAAAATTATTCACAGCAACAAAAGAAATTCTGGGGGAATCAGTATCCCTGACCTCAAGCAATACTACAGAGCAATAGTGTTAAAAACTGCATGGTATTGGTACAGTGACAGGCAGGCAGATCAATGGAACAGGATTGAAGATCCAGAAATGAACCCACACACCTATGGCCACTTGATCCTCGACAAAGGGGCTGAAAACATCCAATGGAAAAAAGATAGCCTTTTCAACAAATGGTGCTGGTTCTACTGGAGGTCAGCATGCAGAAGAATGCAAATTGATCCATCCCTGTCTTCTTGTACTAAGCTCAAATCCAAATGGATCAAGGACCTCCACATAAAGCCAGATACTCTGAAGCTAATAGAAAAAACTGGGGAAGACCCTTGAGGACATCGGTACAGGGAGAAAGTTTCTGAACAGAACACCAATAGCATATGCTCTAAGATCAAGAATTGACAAATGGGACCTCATAAAATTACAAAGTTTCTGTAAGGCAAAGGACACCATCAAAAGGACAAATCAGCAACCAACAAATTGGGAAAAGATCTTCACCAATCCTACATCAGATAGAGGGCTAATATCCAATATATATAAAGAACTCAAGAAGTTAGACTCCAGAAAACCAAACAACCCTATTAAAAAATGGGGTACAGAGTTAAACAAAGAATTCTCACCTGAAGAATTTCAGATGGCGGAGAAACATCTTTAAAAATGCTCAACTTCATTAGTCATTAGAGAAATGCAAATCAAAACAACCCTGAGATTTCACCTTACACCAGTCAGAATGGCTAAGATTAAAAATTCAGGAGACAGCAGGTGTTGGCGAGGATGTGGAGAAAGAAGAACACTCCTCCACTGCTGGTGGGGTTGCAAATTGGTACAACCACTCTGGAAATCAGTCTGGCGGTTCCTCCAAAAACTGGGCACCTCACTTCCAGAAGATCCTGTTATACCACTCCTGGGCATATACCCAAAAGATTCCCCAGCATGTAATAAGGATACATGTTCCACTATGTTCATAGCAGCCCTATTTATAATTGCCAGAAGTTGGAAAGAACCCAGGTATCCCTCAGCAGAAAAGTGGATGCAAAAAATGTGGTATATATACACAATGGAGTACTATTCAGCCATTAGAAACAATGAATTCATGAAATTCTTAGGCAAATGGATGGAGCTGGAGAACATCATATTAAGTGAGGTAACTCAGACTCAAAAGATGAATCATGGTATGCACTCACTAATAAGTGGATATTAACCTAGAAAACTGGAATACCCAAAACATAATCCACACATCAAATGAGGTACAAGAAGAACGGAGGAGTGGCCCCTTGTTCTGGAAAGACTCAGTGAAGCAGTATAGAACAAAATCAGAACAGGGAAGTGGGAAGGGTTGGGTGGGAAAACAGGGGGAGGGAAGGGGACTGATTGGACTTTCGGGGAGTGGGGGTCCAGAAAAGGGGAAATCATTTGAAATGTAAATAAATATATCAATAAATTTAAAAAAAAGAAACAGAAAAAAAAAGAAGTGCTCAACATCATTAGTCATTAGGGAAATGCAAATCAAAACAACCCTGAGATTTCACCTTACACCAGTCAGAATGGCTAAGGTCAAAAACTCGGGAGACAGCAGGTGTTGGCGAGGATATGGAGAAAGAGGAACACTCCTCCAATGCTGGTGGGGCTGTAAGATAGTACAACCACTGTGGAAATCAGTCTGGAGGTTCCTCAGAAAACTGGGCATAACACTTCCGGAGGACCCTGCTATACCTCTCCTGGGCATATACCCAGAGGATTCCCCACCATGTAATAAGGATACATGCTCTACTATGTTCATAGTAGCCCTATTTATAATTGCCAGATGCTGGAAAGAACCCAGATATCCCTCAACAGAAGAGTGGATGCAAAAAATGTGGTATATCTACACAATGGAGTACTATTCAGCCATTAGAAACAATGAATTCATGAAATTCTTAGGCAAATGGATGGAGCTAGAGAACATCATACTAAGTGAGGTAACCCAGACTCAAAAGGTGAATCATGGTATGCACTCACTAATAAGTGGTTATTAACCTAGAAATGTGGAATACCCAAAACATAATCCACACATCAAATGAGGTACAAGAAGAACGGAGGAGTGGCCCCTTGTTCTGGAAAGACTCAGTGAAGCAGTATAGAACAAAATCAGAACAGGGAAGTGGGAAGGGTTGGGTGGGAAAACAGGGGAAGGGAAGGGGACTGATGGGACTTTCGGGGAGTGGGGGTCCAGAAAAGGGGAAATCATTTGAAATGTAAATAAATATATCAATAAATTTAAAAAAAAAACAGAAAAAATAAAGAAGTGCTCAACATCATTAGTCATTAGGGAAATGCAAATCAAAACAACCCTGAGATTTCACCTTACACCAGTCAGAATGGCTAAGGTCAAAAACTCGGGAGACAGCAGGTGTTGGCGAGGATATGGAGAAAGAGGAACACTCCTCCACTGCTGGTGGGGCTGTAAGATGGTACAACCACTTTGGAAATCAGTCTGGAGGTCCCTCAGAAAACTGGATATGAGACTTCCGGAGGACCCTGCTATACCTCTCCTGGGCATATACCCAAAGATTCCCCGGCATGCAATAAGGACACATGCTCCATTATGTTCATAGCAGCCTTATTTATAATAGCCAGAAGCTGGAAAGAACCCAGATGCCCCTCAAAGGAGGAATGGATACAGAAAATGTGGTATATTTACACAATGGAATACTACTCAGCAATTGGAAACAATGAAATCACAAAATTTTTAGGCAAATGGTTTGATCTGGAAAATATCATCCTAAGTGAGGTAACCCAATCACAAAAGAATACACATGGAATGCAATCTCTGATAAGTGGATATTAATTATCCCAGAAGCCCTGAATACCCAAGGCACAAATTGCATAACAAATGACTCCCATGAAGAAGTATGGAGAGGGTCCTGATCCTGGAAAGGATTGATCTAGCATTGGAAGGGAATATAAGGACAGAGAAAAAGGAGGGAGGTGATTGGAGAAGGGATGGAGAGAAGAAGGTTTATGGGACATATGGGGAGGGGGGATCCGGGAAAGGGGAAATCATTTGGAATGTAAACAAAGAATATAGAAAATAAAAATATTTTAAAAATGTTTATTAGCCATTTGTATTTCTCCTTTTGAAAGTCGTTCCATAAATAAATCTTTAAGAAAGTCATTCCATTAATAGGTCATTTATTGACTAAACTATTCAGGTTTGGAGATGGTTAATGTTTACAGTTCTTGTATATATTCTAGATGTCAACTGACTGTTTAAAATATAGTTTGCAAGGATACTAATCTTTGCGTGAAACTAGGTCATGAAACTAGAAAAAGAGCCATAAAGGCAGGAGGCAGGGGAAGAGGTCTGAAAGGGGGGTTGGGGGACAAAAAGAAAGAGAATACATGTGACATGAGAGCAGAAAGGAGCTAATGGGGTAAAAGGGGGATCAGCACGAGAGGGAGAGATAGATGGGGGCGAAGGAGCGAGGAAATATGTGTGAAAGTGCCCTACTGAAACCCACTACTTTGTGCTGATTTAAAAAAAATTTAGTAAAACTGAAAGTAAATACTTTCTAGCAACAGAGTGAGGGCGAGGTAAGTGGTGTACTTCTACCATGTCTATTCGGTATTTTATGGGCTGCTCTCAAGAAAAATCAAAACAGCTTTTGTTTACAGAAAAAAAATGTGATTCTGTAAAAATAACAAAAACGACATGAGCTGATAACTAACACAGTATGTGATACTTATGTCCTTTCTCTTTCCCAGCCACAGACAATTAAAATGTAAATAAAAGCTAGTATCATTCACTGCATATAGGAAAAGTCAGTACTATTTATCCCAAACACAGTTAAAATTTAAACAAAAACTAATATCATTTACTGTAAGCACAAAAGCCATGTGATATGTAGTGATGCCGAATTTAGCTTACCAAAATATATGGAAGACTCACATGTAAAGTTTTGCATACCTTACATAAAGGAAAATGAAGCAATTTTTTTCAACTTTTTATTGGTTCTTTGTGACTTTCACATCAAGCACACCAATCCCACTCATCTTCCACTCTCCTTGAACCTGCCCTCCACCCTTGCAACCTCTTCCAAATATAGAAAAATCTCATTGTGGAAGCTGTAGTGTGTCACAGTGTGTCCCACGTATAGCTTTTGTCTATACTTCTTTGCTTGCAAATGTTCATTGCAATGAGTCATTGGTCTGGTACGAGTGCTCTGGCTTCGCTACTCTATCAATACTGGAACTTCAGTGGGTTCTGTGTGTCATGGAGACTGTAGTTTGGGATCTGTAGGAACAGTCCCTTCATGCATTCTAGCTTCATCAATGGGGTAGATTGGGATGGGCCAATTCAAAGCCTTGGATCTGGGCCTGAGAGGTATCTGACCTGGTCAGTCCACCAGCTCTTCCACTCTCCCACTCTTGGAGCCTGTTCACCCGCAACCTCATCAGCCAGGACCTTCTCTACCTGCTACCCAAATGAGGTGCGGGGCCTGCTCTCCCAAGTGTTGCAGCTGGTGAGATATGGCCAGTTCTCCCATTCTCGGGATCCCAGGGACAGCTCTCCCATTTGTCATAGGTGGTGAGGGATGTCAGAAGGGAGGAGGGCATCTTTCCCTAATCAGCACCACCTCCCAGCAGACAAAAAGCAGGGCCAGCTCCCCTGTCCTCACTCCCTTGGGACTGACCCACCTGCAATGCCCATGTCCAGCTTGACTATGTTACCCAAGTGACATGCAAGACCTGCTCTCCCAAGTGCTCCAGCAGGGGAGGGGCAGAGCTAGATCTCTTGCTCTCATGACCTTATCAGGGCCAGCTCTGCCACAGGTGGCAAGAGGGAAGGGAGGGCATCTCTCCCTCACTGAAGCCACTGCACAGCAGACAAGAGGCAGGGCCAGCTCTCCTGAACTCCTGCCGTTGAGGCTGGCTCATCCACAACCCCCACATCCTGGACTAGCGGTACTATGCTGCTGAGGCAAGTTGCAGTAGGTGAGGAGCAGGGCCCGATGACCTCAGAGCCAGCTCTCCTGCTGGTGACAAGGGGAAAGGCACCCTCACCCATGTCAAGGCACTGCAGATAGATAAGTAGCAGAGCCGGCTCTCCCATACTCACACCCCCAGGACTGGCTCGCCTGCACTCCTCCAGCAGTATCAGCTCCACTGTGCTGTCCAGGCAAGGTGCAGGGCCCACTCTCCCAAGTGCTGATGAAGAGCCAGGACAGTTCTCATGCTCTCATGTTCCCAGGATTACATCTTCCACCTGCCATAGGTAGCAAGGGGCAAGTGGGGAAGGAGGATATCTCTCCCTCATCCATGCCACTGCATGGGAGGTGAGTGGTAGGGCCAGCTCTCCCCACTCATACCCTGAGGGCAGGCTCACATACAACTCCTGCAATGTGCAAGGCTTGCTCTCCTGAGTACTGCAGCTTGCTAGGGGTGGGGGTCAGCTCTCCTGATCTCACACCCCCAGGGAAATATCTTCCACAATGTCCAGGTGAGTTGTGGGGTCTCACCCTCAGACATTAGCATGTCCCCAGGCCAAAGATGGCCACCTAACAGACCCCTGCTGCTCCAGACCCAGATGTGATCCCCAGTGGCAGCACAGGCTAGGACCCCACCATGGTCCCAGGTGTCATCTCCAGCTATTTGCATCAGGCTGTTCCTCACTATCTTTGAGTCTCCAGTTCTTCCTCTCTTCATTGTGCCCGTATCCTTCTGTTTCTCTCTCTCCCATTTCTCCACTACTTACTTGCTCCTCTTAGTGGTATCCCGGGTCTCTGAGTGTCTGGTGTCATCTCAGAAATGATATGCCCAACTTGTGGCGCCAGGCAGGAGTCATCTCGGGCACAATCTCAGACTGGTGATCATCTCAGGCTAGCTCCTGTCTGGGCCCCATGGAGCAGCTCCGATGGTCATCTCAGGTCTGCTCCTCAACCGAGACCACCCAAGTGGCACCATGCAAGGGTTATCTGTCTTGGTCGCTCAGACCCAGGGCCCACAGTCCCAAGTGGGGTTCATCTGTCTCAGGCTTGCTCCCCACCCTTGAAAGCCCTAACTAGTTATCCACTACCAAGTGCTCATCTCTGAAACATACATACAGGTAACACTAAACAGACAGACAGACAGACAGACAGAGAATTAAATAGAAATAGGTCATAAATTTGAAAGGAAGCAAGGAGAACTGACACAAGTAGGGTTGGAAGGAGGAAAGGAACAGAGAAATGATATAGTGATATTTTAATTAAAAAAATAAGAGACTCTGAGAGTACCAAGGGTCCAGGTTAGTTGACTCTGTTGATCTTCCTAGGTGATTTCTATCTTCTGGAACCCCCCTCTCTGAGTATGCCCCCAACCCTGGCACTTCAAGTCTCTGGGAGGCTAGGCACTTCCTTTCCCACTAAAGCCAGACAAGGCAGCCCAGCTAGTAGAACATATCCCATGCACAGGGACCAGTTTTTGAGATAGCCCCAACTCCAGTTGTTCAGGACCCATATGAAAACCAAGCTGCACATCTGCTACACATATGCAAGAATACTAGGTCTAGTCCATATATGTTCTTTGGTTGGTGAAGAAGGGGAAGAGAGAGAGGAGAAAGATTGTGGGAAGGGTGACTGGGAAGGGAGCAGTGAGGAGAATGTAAATTAAATAAGTTTAAATTTTGGGTTTTTTTTTAATTTGGTTTTTTTGAGACAGGGTTTCTCTGTGTAGTCCTGGCTGTCCTGGAACTCACTCTGTAGACCAGGCTGGCCTCGAACTCAGAAATCTGCCTGCCTCTGCCTCCCAGAGTGCTGGGATTACAGGCGTGTGCCACCACCGCCCGGCAAGTTTAAATTTTTTTAGGGTGCTGGAGAAATGGCTCAACAGTTAAGAGCACTGACTACTCTTCCAGAGGTCCTGAGTTCAATTCCCAGCAACGACATGGTAGCTCACAACCATCTGTAATGGGATCCAATGCCCTCTTCTGGCATGTCTGAAGACAGCTACAGGGTACTCATATACATTAAATAAATAATATTTTTTAAAAATTGAATTAAATGTTTTTAAAAAATTAAGAACAGTTCTTTCATTCTGGTCACCTGATTTACTTTTAGTCCTGCTGCAGTATGCCTGCAGGAGTCCTTCTTGATACCTCAACTCCATTCCCTGAGGGCTCCACCTCTTGGTGCAGACCCTGGGTTCCCCTAGCTACTTCCTGTCATCCTCTCAGCCTTCCCTTCTAGATAAATTCCATTCTTTTGGATCACCCACTAGCCCACAAAAAACACTTTCTACCAGGGACTCGCAGTGGCCCCAGTGAACTGAGCCTCGGGTGGGCAATTTTCACTGTCCTTCTGGTCATGCATTCCCAGCTCTCCAGAAATGCTCTCAGTCCTGCTGCAGTCTGTTGCAGGAGCCCTTCCTCCCACTCACCTTTATTTTCTGGGGATTCTGCCTCTTGGTGTGAACCCAGGGTCTCCCCTGCTCTCTCTCACTCTCCTCAAAAAATTCCTCCTAATCCATCTTCATTTCTTTATGCCACCAGCCAACCCACAGAAACGTTCTTGACCAGGAATCCGCAGCCACTACACTTGGTGAAGATCCAGAGTAGGCAACAGCAACAAAAGAACAGAACACCCACTCAACAAAGACATAGCCAGATATGTAACTAAGGAACACCTCAAGCATCATAAATCCCAGATACCTAGATTCAGTACAAAAACATAAACAGTCAAGACAATATGCCTCCTCCAGAAGCCAACAACACTATTGCAGTAGATCTTTAAGAGCAGCAATTTAGCTAAAATACAAGACAAAGACTTCAAAATAGCAATTATGAATATATCCTAGGAACTTGAAAAGAATGTGAACAAATGCCTTAATGAAGACAGAAAAGACAAAAACATTGAATAAAATAACTAAAACATATCAAGACATCAAGGTGGAATTTAACAAATAAGTAAAACACTAAAGAAATAAAGCCAATCTGAAATAAAGCTGAAAATAATAAATTTAGGATGTCAAATAAAAAATTCGAAGGTAAGTCCCAGCAACAAATCATAAGACACAGAAAAAATTTATGCCTTGAAAACAAGGTAGAAGAAATGAATAGGTAAGACAAAGAAAATGTTAAATCTTAAAAATGGTGGTGGTGGGGGAAACTGGGAGAAGTCCAAGTATACTGGCCACATGCCAAACTTTCCCACTCTCTCATTATCTCGGTGTTCCCCCACCTTATCCCTAGTCCTGTGCCCTCCTACTCACTGTGCCCCAGCCTACAGCTGGGGCAGAGACTCACAACTCTCTACCAAAGACCACACAGACTGGGAGAAATCCATGTAGGCTGCCCTCCCACCAAACTCCCCCACTCTTTCACTATCTTGGTGTTCCCCCAACTTATCCCCAGTCCTATACCCTCCTAATCACCTTGCCCCAGGCTCCAACTAGGGCAGAGGCTCCCTGCTCTACCAGAGACCACACAGACTTCAAGAAACTTAGACTATACAAAACCAGAAGACCAGAAAGGAAACAGAAACCTAGGAAGAAAACACCTATCCAACAAAGATAAACTCAGAAATTGGTACCTAGACCTATAATTACCCCAAATCCAGATGACTAGAAGCCAGCATAGAATCACAACAATAACCAAGACAATATGTCAATACTGGAACCCAGAAAATACTACTGCAACCCCTTAATATTCCAACACAACAGAAGCACAAGAAAAAACCTTAAAACCAACGTTATGAAGATGATTGATGTCCTTAAAGAGGAAATGAACAAATCCCTTAAGGAAATCAAGGAAAACACAAACACATAATTGGAGGAAATGAATAAATCCCTTCAAGAAAGCCAAGAAAAAACAAACAGTTGAAGGAAACAACTAAAACTGTTCAAAACATGAAAATGGAAATAGAAGTCCTACAGAAGGTACTAGAAGGAAAACTCCAACCTAGGGAAGTTAACTACACCTACAAAAACACAGGCAATAAATAATCTCACACCAACAAAACCAAAAGAGGGGAAAGAATTATCACACACACACACACACACACACACACACACACACACACACAAGCATGCACACACTACCACGAACAACCAAATAACCAACTATCAGGAATTAACAATTATTAGTCATTGAAATCTCTCAATGGATTCAATTCCCCAATAAACAGGCTAACAAAATATATGTTAAAACAGCATCCATCCTTAATCTGCAAACAAAAAACATACCTCAACATCAAAGATAAACATAACCTCAAAGTTAAGAGTTAGAAAAGGATTTTCCCGGGTGGTAGTGGTGCATGCCACCAGCACTTGGGAAGCAGAGGCAGGCGGATTTCCAGTTCAAGGCCAGCCCAGTCTACAGAGTGAGTTCCAGGACAGCCAGGGCTATGCAGAGAAACCCTGTCTCTGAAAACAAAAACAAAAACAAAAGGAGGAGGAGGAGGAGGAGGAGGAGGAGGAGGAGGAGGAGGAGGAGGAGGAGGAGGAGGAGGAGGAGGAGGAGAAGAAGAAGAAGAAGAAGAAGAAGAAGAAGAAGAAGAAGAAGAAGAAGAAGAAGAAGAAGAAGAAGAAGAAGAAGAAGAAAAAGAAAAGGATTTTTCCAAGCAAATGGACTCAAGAATCAAGCTGGTGTGGCCATTCTAATAGTTACCAAAATAGACTTCCAGTCAAAATTAATCAAAACACACAGGGAAGGATACTTTATACTCATCAAAGGAAAAATCCACTAAGTTGACATCTCAGTTCTGAACATCTATGCTCCAAATGCATTTGTAAAAGAAACATTACTAAAGCTTAAATCACACACTGAACCCCACACATTAATAGTAGGAGACTTCAACACCCAACTCTCACTAATTGACAGGTCATCCAGACAAAAACTAAGCAGAGATATAATAAAACTAACAGAGGTAATGATTCAAAGAGTCCTAATAGATATCTAGAGAATATTTCACCCAAACACAAAAAAATACACCTTCTTCCCAGCACCTCATGAATCCTTGTGAAAAATTGACCATATACTTGGTCACAAAGCAAGTCTCAACAGATACAAGAAAATTAAAATAACCCTCTATATCCTATCAGACCACCACAAACTAAAGCTAGATTTCAACAACAACAGAAAACCTACAAACTCATAGAAACTGAACAATTCTCTACTGAATGACTATCGGATCAAGGCAGAAAAAAAGAAATTTAAAACTTTCTAGAATTCAATGAAAATGAAGGCACAACACCCAAACTTATGGGACACAACGAAAGCATTGCTAAGAGGAAATTTCATAGCACTAAGTACCTTCATAAAGAAATTAGTGAGATCTTATACTAGTAACTTAATAGCACACCTGAAAGTTCTAGAAAAAAAACAAAAAGCAAACACACACACACACACAAATGTAGAAGAGTAGACTTCAAGAAAGAATCAGAGAGCTGAAATTAACAAAATAGAAAGTGAGAATAATACAATCAATGAAGCAAGGAGTTGGTTCTTTTAGAAAATCAACAAGTTAGCCAAATCCTTATTCAAACTAACTAGAATACAGAGAAAGAATATCCAAATTAACAAAATCAGAAATAAAAAGAGAAATAACAGACACCAAAGAAATCCAAAGAATTTTTAGGTCTTACTTCAAAACTCTGTACTCCACAAAATTGGAAAATATAAAAGAAATATAAAAAACAATTTTCTTGCCGGATACCACTTACCAAAGTTAAATCAAAAGCAAATAAACAATTTAAATAGACCTATAACCCCCAAACGAATTAGAAGCAGTCATTAAAAGTCTCCCAATTAAATATACAAACAAAGCTGAGGACCAGACAGTTTTAGCACAGAATTCTATCAGATTTTCAAAGAAGAGCTAATACCAATATTCTTCAAAATAGAAACAGAAAGAACAGTTCCAAATTCACCTTATGAGTCCACAATCACCCTGATACCCAAACCACACAAATACTCTCAACGAAGAAACAGAATTACAGACCAGTTTTCCTCATGAACATTGATGCAAAAATACTCAATAAAAAACTTGCCCACTGCATCCAAGAACATATCACAAAGATCATCCACCATGATCAAGTAGGCTTCATCCTATAAATGCAGGGATGGTCAAAATACAAAAATCTGTTCGTGTAGCCCACCATATAAACAAACTAAAAGAAAAAACCCACATGATCATCTAATTAAATGCAGAAAAGGTCTTTGAGGAAATCTAACACCCCTTTATAATAAAAGTCCTGGAAAGATTAGGAATACGAGAGACAAACATAAACGTAATACAGGCAATTCACGGCAAGCCAACATCAACATAAATGGAGAAAAGCTCAAAGCAATTCCACTAAAATCAGGAACAAGACACAGTTCTCCAACTGAATGAAATCAGGGAGATTCAAATAGAAAAGAAAGAAATCAACGTATCTTCATTTATAGATGCTATGAGAATATACATAAGTGACCCTAAAAATCTATCAGGGGCTGAAAACACATCAAGGTAGTTAGTTAAATATGAAATTAACTCACAAAAATCAGTAGCCCTCCTACATACAAATAATAAATGGACTGAGAAAGAAATCAGGGAAATAACATGTTTCACAATAGCCTCAAATATAAAATTGTTGAGGTAACTCTAACCAACCAAGAGAAAGGCTGAAATTAGAGGGACAAGTTGTCAGAGTCAGGGGAGAGTGAAATAAAGAAAGAAACGCAGGGAGAGACATAAAATTAAAGGCCACTTGAAGGGTGGTATGGAAACCTAATACAGTAGAAGTTTCTTAGAATAGGTACACACACACACACACACACACATATATACACACATACATACATACACACACATCACACACACACACACACACACACACCACATACCTGGGGTAAAACCAAATGCTATGGTTCTTCTAAGTGAAAGTAGAAATAAAGTAACTTCTAATGATATTCGGCTATACTCACAGATCATTGCCTTGCTCAGTCATCAGAGAAACTTCCTCCTGTAGCAGATGGGAACAAATACAGAGACCCACAGTCAGATACAGAAAATGAGAGACCATGGAACAATCAGCCCTAAATGGAATGTCTCCATCAAATCCCTCCCTTCAGGGTGCAGGGGGAAAGGGAGTGAATCTAGCTCAGAGCAGAGGTGAGGAGGAACTGGGAGGAGTAGAGAAAGGGAAAATCTATTTTTAATAAAAGGAAAAAATATTATCTACCATCATCAAGTTGGCTTTATCCCAAAGATGCAAGGATGGTTCAGCATGAATTAAGTCAATAAATGTAACCCACTCTTCTGGATTGCCCTGGTGCTGTTTGTATTTTGCTGTTAATTCCATTTCCTCAAGAGGGACTGCCAGGACCAGGAGTGGATCACATACTCAGGTGATTTCATGTGAACCTTCTTCCTATTTTAACTGGTCAAATAAAAGCTAGATCATGTGATTGGGCAGTGGAAGGTGGGGCTGGATGTTTTAGAGAGGGAGAAGAGAGAAGAAAAGAAGCAGACAAGGAGACAAAGAGACAGAGGAAAAGGAGGTGGATGGAAGATGGAACAGAACCACGTGGCCCAGAGAAGCCGCAAGTAGCAAGGAAGCTCACAGCTGTGGAATAGAGGAGTGCAATGATAGATCTGCCCAATCTAGGCATGCAGCTTATAAATATTATAATTGAGTTGTGTATTCTTTGCACAGGCTTATTGGGATTGGAGATTTGCTGCAACAACCCACCATATAAACAGACTGAAAAGCAAAAACCACATGATCATTGCCTTGGACAGAGAAAATGCCTTTGGCAAAATTTAACATCCCTTTATGATAAGTCTTGAAGAGACTAAGGATACAAGAAACATACCTCAACACAACAAAAGCAATTTACACAAAGCCTACAGCCAACATCATCCTAATGGACAGCTCAAGGTATTTCTGCCAAAAAAATAAATAAAACAAGGATGTCCATTCTCTCCATACCTGTTAGAGTATTTGAACTCTTAGAGCAATTGGACATCTGAAATAGATCAAGGGGATATAAATTGGAAAGGAAGAAATCAAAGTATATTTATTTGCAGATGATAGAATTTCATACATAAATGAACCAAAAGACTCCACTTAGGAAACTTCTACAGCTGATAAACACTTTTAGAAAAATAGTATGATGCAAAATTAATACACAAAAAAATCAGTAGCCTCTCTTCATGCAAATTAAACAAATACTGAGAAATAAATGAGAGAAATGGTGCCTTTCACAATAGCCTCAAAAATAATATATTTTGTTGTAACTATAATTGAACAAGTAAAAGACTTATATAATAAAAACTTTAGAGCTGGGCAGTGGTGGTACACGCCTTTAATCCCAGCACTTGGGAGGCAGAGGCAGGCAGGTTTCTGAGTTTGAGGTCTGCCTGGTCTACAGAGTGAGTTCCAGGGACATCCAGGGCTACACAGGGAAACCCTGTCTCAAAAAACCAAAAATAAAACCTTTAAGACACTGAAGAATGAAATTGAAAAAGATACCAAAAAATGGAAAGATCTCCCATGCTCATGGATCAATAGGATTAATACTGTGAAAATGGCCATCCCTAACAAAAGTATTCTATAGATTCTATACAATTCTCATTAATATTTCAACACATTATTCACAGAAGTTGAAAAAAAATCTTCAACTTCTTACAGACACACAACAAAATAGGATAGATAAAATAATCCTGAATAATAAAAGAACTACTAGATTTTTCACCATCCCACATTTCAAACTGTAGAGCTACAGTAATAAAAACACCATTTTAATGTCATAAAACAGACACATTGATAAATGGAATAAAATTGAAGACTCAGACATAATTCCACACACCCACAGACATTTGATTATTTAAAAAGAAGCAAAAAATACACAGTAGAGAAAAGATAGCATCTTCAACAAATGGTATTAGTCAAACTAGATGGCTACATGTAGAGGAATCCAAATAGATCCATACTTATCACTCTGCATAAAACTCAACCCCAAATGGATCAAGGACCTCAACATCAGATACCTTGAACCTGATAGAAAAGAACAGGAAATTGAACTTAATGGCACAGGAAAGGACTTTCTGAACAGGATATTGATAGCACAAGTTTTAAGCCCAACAATTAACAGATGGGATTGCATGAAGCTAAAAAGCTTCTGAACAGCAAAGTACACTATCATTCCATCAATGTGGCAGCCTACAGAATGGGAAAGGATCTTTGCCAATTTTACATTTGGTATAAGGTTAATATCAGAGTAAACAAAGGGCTAAAAAAACAAAAGAAGAAAACAAATAACCCAATTTAAAAAGGGGATATAGAACTAAACACAGAGTTCTTAAAACATGAAACCCAAATGGCTGAGAAACACTTAAAGAAATGTTCAACATCCTTTGCTGTCAGGGAAATGCAAATTAAAAGTGCTTTGTGATTTTATCTTACCCGAGTCAAAATGGCCAAGATCAATAAAACAATTGACAACACATGCTAGTTTGAATACAGGGGAAAGGGAGCACTTCTCCATTACCGGTGAGAGTGCAAACCGGTGCAGCCACTATGGAAATGAGTGTGGAGGTTTCTCAAAAAGCTGAAAATCAATCTACCACAAGTTCAACTATGACACTCTTGGGCATATACCCAAAGGACTCTACATCCTACTACAGAGATAATTGCTCATGCATGTTCATTGCCACTCTATTCATAATAGCCAGAAATTGAAAACAACCTCGATGCCCATCAACTGATAAATGGATAATGAAAATGTGGTGCATTTACACAACAGAATACTATCAGTCTATTAAGAAAAATGAAATTATAAAATTTGCAGGTAAATGGATGGAGATAGAAACAATCATCTTGACTGAGGTAACCCAGACTGAAAAAACAAATATCGCCAGCTTTTCTCTTACATGAGAATGTTAGCTTTTAAGCTTTCTATATGTGTGCTTCTTTCAAAATAACCACAGAGATTATGTATCTAGGAAATAACCATGGGTGAAGGGGAGTAAGGGATCTTCTAAGAAATGTGAAGTATAGTGTTATAAAGAGATAAAGAAGAAACTAAAATAGGATTAAATGGAGAGGGGAGTGGGACTGCAGGGTGAAGGGAGGAAAATGAGGATTGACAACTAACACTAAAGGCCACTTGAAAACCATATGGAAACATACTACTGAAGAAAATTCCTAAGATATGTACACATATGGGAGGAATTTAAATGGAGTCACCATATAATGGAGGAGACAATGCCCAACTAGATGTCTCATGCCACCAAATAAAACCTCCAGTGCCAAGAATGGGTTCTATCTTGTTAAGTCATTGGCCAAATGGGTCCCATAGACTCTCTCTCCACCCCCGTATTATCACAGGCTATTGACAAGGTTATTGATTGTCCTTCATAACCTGATGGAAAGTCCTTATAGCTGAAGAAAACATTTACTTATGTCATTAACATGGAGAAACTGAGCATGCATTTTTTGTTTGGGATTTTGTATTGGGTTGGTTTGGGTTTTCTCTTAATGATCTTCTTCATTTTAGTCTGTATTGATTTTTGTTTTTTGTTTTTCCTGTGGGTTTTTTTATTAGAGAGAGAGAGAGAAAGAGAGAGAGAGAGAGAACACATGAAGTTGTGTAGTTAAGGAGGTATGGATAATACAGGAGAAGCTGGGGAGGGGGAAGAAGAACATGACTAAAATATACTATACAAAAATCATTTTTAAATAAAAATTAAAAAATAAACACACATACACACAAACTAGAAAAAAAAGAGAAAGGTGTTCAGCGTCAGGAATCAATTCAGAGTTGTTAGCCAATGAGGTCTCAGACTCCCCTCAACCATAAAAGCAAACAATATAGGCTATTGCCATTGCTCTAGGTTATCCTCCAGAACTGGACAGGAAGATCCTGTTGCTGAAGACACCACATACATGAGCCATTAAACATAAAGAAACCAAGTTGTTACTGACCCAGAAGCTTCATCCCTACTGGCTAGCTTTCATGGTGATGGAGGATCCTATGTGTAGTGTTAGCATTCTGTCTAAGCTCTGCCCCACAGTTACCTGGCAACAGCCAGGTATGCCTGACCCACTATAAAAGGAGATGCTTGCCCCCTCCTCTCTTGCTCTCTTGCTTTCTCTTGCTCTCGTTCTTCCCTTCCCCCATTTCCCTCCCCCCCCTCTCTCCACATGCTAATGGCCAGCCTCTTCTCCTCTCCTCCTCTCTTCCTCTCTTCTCTTCTCTTCTCTCCCTCTCTCTCTCTCTCTCTCTCTCTCTCTCTCTCTCCCTCTCTCTCTCTGCCTCTACTACCCTCTTAACTCCCCTCCCCATTCCCTTAATAAACTCTATTCTACACTATACTGTTTGTGGCTGGTCCCTGGGGGGGCGGGGAGGGGGAGGAATGCCTCAGCAAGGAAGGGGCACCTCCTTCCCCCACACCTCAGCACACCTCCATAAAACATACCCCTTTCTTTATCTTTTTATAAACACATCATATACTACCAGAATAGAAAAGAAATCCTCAGTCACACTCAGCTGTGATCTCTGTCAGCTACAATAATGACTGGCCTGAAAAGGCATGTCCATTGGTGCAATGATAACATCAACATCATGGGAGTGATCAACCAATTACTGTTTAGATATAATTCCTGCTCCGTAGATGACACCCATACCTGGGACTATTATCAAGCCAATGACTTGTGACTAGACAGGTCATAGGCCTTATGAGAAAACCTTCCTATTATTCTGCTAAATGGACATAGTATTAAACATGACTCCTAATGTTTTATCATTATATTCATAGACCAATGTATTTCTGAACCCTCATCTGAGAAGCTTCAATTTAATGATAATGATTAGCAGAGACCCACAACTGGCCAAGGTGCAAGACTATAGAATGATCAGTCTTAAATTGAACACGTATACTTCATCCTCTCCTCCCAATTGAACATTGTGGAAGAGGGAGCAGAAAGAGTGGAAGAGCCAGAGATTGGAGATGTGTATGAGGAAACTGTCTTCTGGACAGAGCAGGACAGTTGCTTGTATGAACACACAACGTTATAACAGCATGCACAAGACCTGAACAAGCCCAAATGAGACAAAATCTCAACATGGAGATTGGATTTCAGTACAAAATCCCATTTCTAGCTGTGCAGTGATTGGCACTTACTAGCTTCTGGAAGAAGAAACAGTTTTCTCTAAGAGTGTTGCCCCTAGTTAGTCAACTACGCTCCAGGGGAAGATTACACATTCCAAGAATAACTGGATAGAACAGATTGGTCTTGAGGAATTTTTTTTAAAGAGTACAAAATTGGGTAGATAGGGAAGGAATGGTGGATGTGGGAAGAGTTGGGGATGGGGGTGAATATAATCAAGATACGTCATTTGAAATTCTCAAAGAACTAATAAAAAAGTTAAGCCCATGGCTGGATCAGTCTTAGAACCATTGGTAGATTGTCTATTGTTATTTTGCTAATCATTCTGCCGACAAATTGTGTTCTAAATATTTATATTTACTTATAAATACTTATAGGCCTACACTGCTCTCAACCTTGGTCAGAGAAGCTTCCTTTTGCACAGGACTACAGTCAGTGCAGAAATACATAACCGGTCTGGGTGCTGAGAAAGAAAGACTGAGTGTTCAGCCGGAAATCAGATATCCTTATCAGATGCACACGCGTGCATATTCTGTCCTGCTCCAGGCAAGGCTCAGGGAGCATCATAGAGGAGGAGACAGAAAGAATATATGAGCTCAAGATGGGGAAGAGTGCTGTGAGATGCTGTCTTCTGGACATGACATGCATTCATGAACTCAAACCAGCTGTGATTAACTACATAAGACCTATGCCAGATCAAACCAGCCAAAATTCCTGAATACATGGGAAAGAAGCTCTCCAGTCCTGGCCCTTCACTAGGAAGATACTAGTAATTGATAGCTGCTGAGGGAAGGAGAACCCTTCTTTGAAGTTGTGGCATTAGTATGTTTTACATGTTACAGTGGATTACTTCATACACATGCACACAAATAATATATATATACATATATATATATATACATATTAACATGTGTGTTACATTTCTATTATTATGATAAAACATCATGACCAAAGACACCATAAGAAAGAGAGAACTTATTTTTGACTTATGATTCCAGAGATACAAGAGTCCATAATGATAAGGTAGAAGTGTGACGGCAAAGTACAGACAGGGCGACAGAAGCAGGAAGCTGAGAGCTCACACCTTGAATCATAAACATAAAGCAGAGATAAAGAACTGAAAACGGCTAGAGACTTTTAATCTCCTAGCCCACCTCCAGCGACATTCCTCCTCCAGCAAGGTTGTATCACCCAAATCTCCCAAAACAGGGCCACCAACAGGGGAGCCAAATGTTCAAGTACCTAAGCCTATTTGGAACACTTCTCATTTAGACTACTGCAATGTGAAGTTAGGAGAGGTGCTGGGTGGGATACAGGGAGAAATGGAGAAAAACAGTTGGAGGGGTCAATATGATCATATTTCATTGTATATGTGTATGAAATTCTCAAAGAATTAAAGAACTTTTAATAATGACTTCTTCATTTTTCTAATTCATTATTAAGAGCACTTAGAAAGGAGAAAGGCCAATTTTTATATCAACCCTATCTCATAACCCTGATATTTTTTCTAATTCTAATGACTTTAAATACATTTTAATTTTCTATACAGTCATATTTATAATATTTGCATATTATAATATTTGCATGCTTATTTTCTCATGTCTTTCCTTTCTATCTTTATCAGACATCTTTGGTTTTATAACTGATATACAAAAAATTAGTATGCTTAATGTATGTAACTTTTATTTTTCTTTATTTTTGAGAATTCCATATACATGTGCAATAGAATACGATCATATTTAGAAATCAATTTGACAGCATGACCATTTAACAAAATAACAATAGTAGGTTCTACCCTAGGGTCTATGATCTTTCTAGCCATGGGCTTTTGCCCAGAATCACAGTACTTGGAATGAAAATCCCTTCTATGGAGCAGGCCTCAAGTCCAATCAGAAAGTGCTTAGTTACCCCATAATAGTTGTGCCAGTCTTGCACTAGTGGGTACTTCTTACCTGGCAGGTCATAATTATAGCATACAAGGTCCAGCACTTGTTAAGACCTTTGATACATCTTTTTCTCCCTCTCGGCTACCTGCCAAGCTCCTTCTGGCACTATGAAAGCCAGCCAGAAAGGAAAAAGTTATCTATCTATTCAGCTTAAGATTGATTTCTCTATGCCCTGCAACCAAAGTGTGCAGTAGAGCCTTACTGTATAGTTATGGTGGGTAGCCATTGACAAGAGCAATAGCCTGTGTTATTTTGGAAACACCTGAGGCTTCCTTGACCAAAGCCTCATAGGGAAGTATTCTATGCCCTGTACTGAAATTTTTATCTTGAGCCATATATATTATATATATATAATGTGCATTGGCATCTTGCCTGCATATTGCCTGTGTGAGAGGTTGGGTCCCCTGGAACTGGAGTTACAGCAGTTGTAAGCCACCATGTGGGTGTTAAAATTGAACCCAGGTGTTTTGGAAGAGCAGTCAGTGTTCTTAACCACTACACCATCTCTCCAGCACCTATCTTGATCCTTTCATATTTTTTTTTCTTACACTGGCAAAGACCTGCAGTACAATTTGAATAAAAGTGATTATAGTAGGCAACTTAGTCTTGTTCCCAATCTTAGGAAGTATTCTACTTTGCTTTTCTGTGGCTGTTATAAACTCCAGCCAAGAGCAACTTGAGAAAGAATGGGCTTATTTTGTCTTGCGCTTCCAGGTCCATCACTGAGGGATGTCAGGTAGGAACACAGAGGTTAGACTGAAGCAGAAATCGCAGAAGAATGCCACTTCCTAGCCTGCTTTCCATGGCTTGCTCAAATTACTTTCTAATACAAACTGGAAGCACCTGCCCAGAGGTGGTACTGCCCACAGTGGTCTGGGCCCTTTCAGATCAATCATTAATCAAGAAAATGCCCCACGGACATTCCCTCAGGCCAGTGTGCTAGAGGCAACTCCTTAATTGAAGTTCCCTCTTTCCAGGTAACTCTAGTTTGCATCAAGTCGACAACAGCTAGCCAGCACAGGAAGCATTAACTATTTCCCCATTAGGTATGATGTTTGAACGTGCAGTATTTTAATAAACTTCTTTTAATTCTTAGAAAACTTACGTTTGCTATGAGTTCTTTGTTTGTTTGTTTGTTTGGGCACTTTACTTTTGCACCTGTTGAATGATTATAACTTTTCTTCAATCCCTAAAAGAATTTGTAAAAATTAGAAAATTAGTGGATGGTTTTCTCTGAGTATTTTGCAGAACTGACTATTGGACAGTGTCTGGGTCTGGAGAGGTAGGTGTGTACATGTACACAGAAGCCAGAGCAGAACGTTGGCCGGATTTTCCTCTATTGCCCTCTACAAAAGAAATGCCTTGAAAAAGGGTCCCTCACTGAACTGGAAGCTCACTATGTTTTGACTAGGCTGGGTAGCCTGCAAGTTCTATGGATCAACTTGCTCTTGCACACCAGTGATGGGGTGACAGGCAGGCAGAGTCATGCCAGGCTTTTACATGGTTGCTACAGATTTGAACTCGGGTTTTCATGCTTGCAATATCTCCCAGAGACCTCTCTCTCTCTCTCTCTCTCTCTCTCTCTCTCTCTCTCTCTCTCTCTAAAGCTTTTAAAGGCATAAATTCAGTTCATTTAAAAATTATAAGATTGCTCAGATGTTCTATTATTTTTCTGTGACTTTTAGCAAATTTTATCTTCCAAGAACTTTTCCATTGTATCAAAGTGTTCAAAATTGCAAGCATAAAATTAGAATTCTAACAGCTTCTCGTGCCCCCTCTGCTCCTTATCCTTTATCATGCTTTCTTATTTCCTGAATCATGATATCTCAAGGATCCGTCAAAGAGCCTTTAGCTTTGTGGATGTTCTCTCTATAGCTCTATTTTCTATCCCACTGTTCTCTACTATCCACCTTCCTTTAAGTCTAATGTGTTCTCTTTTTCCAACTTAAGACAGAAATCCAGCTCTTCCTTTTTAATGTCTCTGTGTGTGTGTGTGTGTGTGTGTGTGTGTGTGTGAATTTAAAGCTACAAAATTGTCTCAGTTGTCCCACCACATAGCCTTAGATGCATTTTGCAAGATTTCAGGTAAAGATTTCCATTCTAGATAAACCCAAAGTCTTTTCTAATTTCCACTTCGAATTTATGTTCGGTCCATACGATTTTATCCCTTTCCAAAGCATGGTGCCCAAATTTAGAGATTATAAAAATAACCACCTAAAGGTTTTCTAAAAATGTTTCACACCTCTCCCACCTACCAGATTTATATTTCCAGAGAGCGGGCCTGGGGAATCTAGATTTCACAGGTACCAGAGGGATCCAGATGCAGGTGCATGACTTCCTGGCCCACAGGTTGGTAGCAGATCATGGTTTTCATAAGGGCATGCAGAAAGTCTGAGTTACCCAAGTCATCTGAGTCCAGCACTGGACCTACATAAAGCTATTTAATGAATGAACCAACAAATGGGGGAAGAAAACAAATAAAATACAATTTTTATATCGAGAGAACTAGAATTGTTGACTGCTACAAATTAGAGGAACCACCACAGCATCATTCGGTCCCTATTTAAACCAATTCAAAACAGAATTGTGTTCCCTGGTTTTCCCATTTCTGTTTCCCAGACATTCTTCTCATCTTTTGCTTTCTGTTGTCCTGGAACACAGCCTTAAGTATGGGTTCATGCCTGCCTCCTGGCCCAGAAAAAGTAGCCGTATCATTGGGGATATCCTGACAGGGGCTCTGAGCCGGGTGTCTGACTCCTCCTCCACCTCTCTCCAAGCCAACTTCCAGAGCCTGCCCATAAAACCCCATCCTAAATAAGGTTATCTACATTATCCTCCAAGCCTTCCACGCCAACCCTGAGAAACTTCCCCCGAATCTTTGTCCAAAACTAGACCTCAGACCTTTACAAGCTCTGCCCTCCGTTGCACTAGTAGCCTAAGCAAGTTGCTTTCTCAGCAGACTCTTAGCTACTTCCCCTCACCTCCACACAGGCCTCTCTCTCAAGGCTGAAAGGCCTGAGCCTGATTTTGTCAGTCAGCTATTGTCCTGGCAAGAACAACCACCACACCAAGCATCCCCATTCAGTCAGCCAGGCAGCCAAGTTCTCTCGGTCTCGCCAGCCCCCTCCCCCAACCCCAGCCGCCCCGCCCCAGGGAGGACCTTGCTGGTGGCTGGGAGTCTCCCGGCTGCTCAGCCTCCCTTCTTCCCTCCCTTGCTCTCCCTCCTTCCCTCCCTCCTCCACCCGCCCCTCGGGCAGGGACTGTGCAAATCGAGGAGAGGGGAGGACCAACAGGCTACCCGGGGTCTAGCTAAGGGGCCAGGACTCTTCACTGAGACCTTATCCAAGCTAGGTGTTCCCCGCATCACGGAACCTGGATTTGTGTGAAGCGGGGTGATTCCAGGGCCAGGAATTCCTTCCAGCAGGTCCACTGTACCTTCGTCTCGCTTCAGGACCCCCCTTGGATGCTCTGAGCCACCCTTCTCAACCCGGATCTAAAACCTGGGACACGGCTATCAGGCCAGCCTCTCTCCCTCCACCCCTCCCCCTCTTTCTGGCGTCCATCCCCTCCCCAACACCACCTCTGCTGCTGCCTCTGGCTGTGGACCTGCACCTCTTCTCCATCCTCTCCAGGCCGGGAGAGTGGGGTTAGCCTGGATGAGAGTGTGCCCCTAACCTGGGGCCCTCCCAGGCCATGGCTCCTGTGTTCCCAGGGAGGAGTCCAGGACCCTGAGCATCTGCTAGAAGCTTGGCAGAGGCCCCGCTGGGACCGAGTCTTCTGAGGACAAAAGGCTGCGGCCAGCAGGCAGACTGGGTGGGGGGTGGGGGGGGGACCGGTAGCTAGGCAGGCAGAACAGTAGCGGAGCCAGCGCTGGCCCCCTCCCAGACCGGCGGTGGCATGAAGATGGGGGTGGGAGTGTTTAGTGGGAGAAGCACCTACCAGGACCCCCATCTGCCCTCTACTTGGGCATCCCAAAGCTGTGTGCTGCCCACCTGGTGTTCCCCAAGATCTCCAGCTCTACCAAGTGTACCCTTCTGGCACCTGCTTCCCTTGCTGCCAATGATTTAGACCAACCAGGCTGTATCCACGGCAACAGAAGCAGGAGTGTCACTGGCTGCCAGATCAGTGAGGGTCCCACAATGTGTTCTGGGCTGTGGTTTATCCTGGATGAGACAGAGTGAGCCTCCTTCCTGAATTCCAAGACAGTCCTGCTAAGAGAACCCAGGTAAGTAGTCAGCATTCTTCCATGAAGGAGCTAGGGGAGGAGGGGGGCTGGGACTTCTCTTCTGTCTCTCCATAGATTTCAGTCTCTATCACTGTCATGCTTCCTGTCTCTCTGTTAGTCTCTCTGCTTCATCACTGACTATGACAACACTCAAACCCCAAGACTGCTTATCTTTCCCCATCTTCTTTAATCCTGAATGTCCCATAAGAAAGGGAACCACCACCTGTTTCCCCACCCCCAACCCCTCACAGGGTCTGTTTCTATCATGGTCACGTTTAGACACTAGACTATTCCTTGTGTGCTGGCTGTGGAAGGGGTACCTGGGGGCTCATTGAGCCTTGTTCTCACAATGCCTGCAGCTTCCTTTCCTCCTTTTCCAGGTTCCTTAGCTTGTTTGAAGAATTGTGATTTCTCTCTCTGTTTCTGTCTCTCTGTGTCTCTCTGTCTCTGTCTCTCTCTGTCTCTGTCTCTGTCTCTCTCTCTCTGTCTCTCTCTCTCTCTGTGTGTGTATGTATGTGTGTGTGTAAAAGAGGAGACAGACAACCTGGACACCAAGCAGGTGGGTAGATATGACAAGGAGGCTGCTCCTAATGCAGACCACCCCTCATTCCTTCCTTTATTCTTCTCCCAGTCTCTACCTACAGGTAACATACTTTTGCTCACTCACCCCGGAAGATGTGTCCCAGCTAGTGGGAGGAAGCTGCTGTAGGAATAGAGGAAGGTAAGGTGGGGGTAGGGAGCTCATTAAGGCCCTGGGCTCTGAGAGCACTTGAACCAATCCCCATGACAATATCAGGGGACAGGAATAACATAGTGGTCCCCACACTGTGGGCCCTGGCTTCTATCACATGGCTCTCTGTTTCTGTTTCAGATACCCATATTGTGTTTGGGACACAGTAGCCAGAGGTCCCTGTATCTGGAGGTGCAGTAAAACCTGGTATATGGAGAACATGGATTCTACTAGGGACACGGCTCCTAACTACTAGCTCGCAACTTTAGTGGAGGCATGTCACTTGTTGAACCTTGATTTTTCCCATTTGTCAAAGAGACTGGTAACCCTTTCCTCGCGGATGTGTGCAGGGATTAAATAAATTGGTGCATGCAAACAATTAAATGTGTTTATAGGATGGTGCTGAGCAGTGCCAGGGTCAATATTATTGCTGGTTGTTCATGATTAGTATTGCTATGGATTAGGGGAAGGATTAGCACCTTTTCTCCAGGGTCTCAGCAGAGATCTAGAGAAGCCAGCAGTGGGGAAGATGGAAGGTGGAAGGTAGAGGGAAGCAGAACAGCTTTATGCTATTACTTCTCATTTGTAAAGAATGAGAGATACTTGTGGGCAGTCATCCCCTACCCTACTCGGGGTTCTTTCCATGCACTTCCCCTTATTCGTGTACTCAGACACACACACACACACACACACACACACACACCAGACTGAAAGTCAGCAGAGGCCTGGCTTGCAGCCTGCAGAATTCCTGGCCCTGGTATGTGTCCCTCTGTTGAGGGGAAATTAGCAAGAGCTTGGCTTATGGTCAGTGGTTGGCAGGGACTGGAGACAAGACTGAAGCTTTTGAGATTACAGGGTTCTGAGTGAGCTGGGGTGTGGTCCGTGCAGTAGCCAGACCTGTACCACAGTTTGCCCATCTAGACCTTGGGTTGGGGAGAATAGGGTTTCCTAATTTGTTTCTAGGTATGGAGATGTGGTAGAATACCAAGGGGTTGGGAATCAGCAGAGGAGTCAAGGGAGGGGAGAGATTGAAAATAGATTTCCTCTGAGGGACAGGGAGGGCCTGGGACCTTTAGACATGAGTACACTTTCCTGAAGAAGCATTTGAAGTGGAAAGGAGAGGAACTAACCTGTTGCCCAGGGGCATCTCGACCTGAAACTAAGCATATATATGTGTGTGTGTGTGTGTGTGTGTGTGTGTGTGTGTGTGTATACATGAAGACAAATGACTGCATGTATAGTCTGTGTGCACATGTCTTATCACTGTACTGTAGGTATATATGAGTTTGTGTGTGTGTGAACAGGCTATATAATAGCATATGGGATTATGTAGGTGTCTGAATTGATTTGTGTCTGTACTAGAGGGCATGGTTTTGTATGTCTGTCTGGGTGTGCAAATGGTCCTGTTTGATTTTGACCCACGTATTGGCATATTTCTCTGAGCTTGTATTAGGCCTGTTAGTGTGTGTAGTGTGTGTGTGTGTGTGTGTGTGTGTGTGTGTGTATGTATTGCATATCCAATTAAATGAATGCCTAGTTGGATCTGATTGTGTATATTCCTGTTTTTCCATGTGTGCCTTTCAGTGTGTGTTCATCCAAACGATTTGTTTGAGTATAATAATAGATATATGTATCCCATGCATATGTGTGTTGAACATGCTTATGTGTGTTGTAGGTGTGTCTCTCATATATTTGTATGAACAGGCCTATGTGTAAAAGTCTGTATAGATTCTTTAGCATTCTTCATTATGTCTATGCCTGCATGCGCATGTTTGAGTGTCCACTGTCTTTAAACAAGCCTATGTGTTCATATCTATTTAAAGAAATGTAAGTATAAATAGACACACTGAAATAAGAGACGAGTATATGAATGAAAAATATTTTAAGTGTGCACAGACTGTGGTGTTTACAGCAGTGTGTATTATATTCAGCCACAAGGCTGTGTGCATAGGTGAATGGGTAGGGTACATTTGTATGATGTCTAATTTGGTGTAAGTGCATATCTGATTATTGTATGCATAAGTGTTGCAGGATACTTGGGTGCATGTGTCTCAGTATGTGTTTTATTTGAATTTTTTAGTGTGACTGTGTATTTGAATATGTCTTGAGTGACTGTGCATATATATGCTAGTATTTGCTAATACCTGACTGTGCATATATTCAAGTGAACATATCTGTACATAGGCATATGTTGTCAAACACAGTTAAGGGTATATTTTTGAATAAGCTTGTGTATGCCCATCTGAATACACAAATATGTGAAGTATCAGTTATTATATTATATTATATAGTGATGTATTATATATTATAGAGTGATGTATATAAATCTATGCATGCTACTCTTAGTTCACAAGTACATTTATGTGTGTGTATGCATTTATTTAGGATGTCTTTGCATGTATGTATGTGATAAGTGGATCAAATTTTCTTATGCAGATCAACAAGTGCGTGTGCAAGAATACATGAGAGTACTTCTATATGTGCATGTGTTGAAATATGCCCTTATGTTCTATTCCAATGTACATATAAGTTACTCTTCTTTTATTTATGTGGCTTCTCACAATGGGTGTGTGGATATAACAATGTATATATACTTGACTGTGATAGTGTGCTTTGTGAGTATCTGTGTTTCCATATTTAATTGTATACCTATAAGAATGAATTAATGTATATACAAGTCTATAAGCATGTGAATATGCTATGTGTGTACATGACCAGTTGTGTACACAAATCTATATGTTAGAATATCTGCATATGTATACTTCATCTCATTTACAAGCATTTGTATATTTGGGTATGGATATGTGTGAGCACACCTATACAGATATGTATGTGTATATGCATGTGTGCATGCATATGTGTGTGTATGTGTGTGTGTGTGTGTATTCCTGTAGTTATGTTTGAGGATATACATGCACACATTTGAGAGTTCCCTCTTCTGTACCCATGTTTCTTTATCATTTCTTTAGATATGATACATATATTTTTACATATCTCTGTAGATATGTAAAAAATACTTTCACATATCTGTATCCCCACTTGTGTTTGTGAGTGAATGCATGTCATTCATGAGTATATCATGTGACTATAACCTATTTTAAAGAGTAAATGTGTATACTTGTCACTAACTCCAATGGAAATGTGCCTATGTATGCATAAATAAAAGGTATTTGTGCATCTGCCTGTCTGATATAAGATTTGGCTTTGGTCTTGTGCAGACTGACCTCTACACAAACTTCTTACCCACATACACCCAGCTTTTATCTCATCCACACCATATGCATGCACCCACACTCTGCACATGAGTCTCCACATGCTCACCAATGGCCACTGGGGGCCGTGATAAAACTTTGAAACAAAAATCTCCCTTCCTTTCTCACCACTGGCAAAGGCACAGGGCAAGGGAGCATCATAATAGTGCCTAGGGTTAATAAGAGCTTTGGTTGGACTGTGTGTGTGTGTGTGTGTGTGTGTGTGTGTGTTTAAGAAAGAGGCAAAGTGACAGACAATATGAGAAAGTAGGAACGTACATCTGGACATTCACCACAGAAAGCACCCAAATTATGCCACTAGGCAGAAATGTAGATTTTAATAAATATGGATAAGTGAAAGTGTATCTTAGAAAAGTAGTAGGTATGGGTGGGGGAACGAACATGTGTATATATGTAAGAGATTATAGGTATTTCTGGGTAGTGTGTACATATGAGATAATTGTGTATATTAGGGAGGGAAGGATTCTTTTAAACACAAAGATACACACACACATCCCACCCAAATATTTTCAACTGTCACACAAACAATCTGTGTATGCCTCTACATAAACCTACTACCCAAATCCACCCATGCTTTCTCCTCCTCCACACCATATGGATATACCCATCCCACACTCTGCACAGTACTTCCCACACAAATGTGCCTTAAACACATTCTTCATACACACCATCCGGATTACATCAGTAGACTTAGTGAGCATGAGAGCATGTGTATTGGGGTTATACATGTTTATGAGATGTGGATGTATCCTGATGGTATATGAGAGAAAATATATGGATACATTCAGGCGGCTGTGTGTGAGACCATATGTAGGCTCATTTGGAATAGAATGGATTTGAATGTAGGTGTGTTTGAATAGTAAGGTCAAACTATGGACATACTTAGGTGGCAAGTGTGTGTGTGTGAGAGAGAGAGAGAGAGAGAGAGAGAGAGAGACAGACAGACAGACAGACAAAGAAACAAACAGAAAGTATTAATGCACATAGTTCTCTGAATCAGGTTAGAATCTAGGTGATATGTGAATGTATGTGTCTCTGAGTGCATGTATTTGGCTTTGGAAACTGAATATATCTAGGTGGTATGTCTTAGTGCAGTGCTTTTGGAGGGTATATGTATCATTTTGGGTGTGTTTTGATAGTGTGCATTTGACAGAGATCATAGGTACAACTAAGACAGGTATGAGTGCTCTAAGTTGGGGTGAGGATAAGTTCAAGTGTATCTAAATACTGTATGTAAGAGTGTGGGCATGCTGAGTTGGAGATTGTATAAGTGTGACTTTAATTGGATAGAGTGACTGTAAGTGTAAGCATATGTGCATATATATTGGAATGGATTATGTAAATGGGGTGTGTATGAAAGTGTGGGTGTACTGGTGTTGGGTATATGTGTGAAAGTGGATGTATCTGTGTGGTGCCTGTGAAGAGAATGAATGTGTAAATATCTGAGTTTGGGGCTTATGAAAATGTGGGTATATCTAACTAGGATATGTGCAGTTCTCTGAATGAATAGGGAAGAGAGAATCTAAGTGGTGTGTATGAGGAAAAAAATGTATGTTTGTGTGTGATGACTGAATCTACCATGTGTGCAGGTATATCTGGACAGTGTGTGGTTCTGTGTATTTCAGTTGGAAAGGTATTTAACATGGATTCATGTAGATATTTTATAGGTTCTGTATCTAGATGTTTTGTGTATTCAATAGTGTGGTCATTTATGAGTAAAGCTTGTGATTGTGACCACATATGTATATATTTTCTTGGGCATATATATCTCTACTAAAATGTCTGTAATGTGAATTTGTCCATAACTTGGTATGAATGACCGTTTGTACCTAAGTGCATTAGTAAATGGGAACTGGCTTGTGTATGCACATGCTAGAAATTATATATATATATATATATATATATATATATATATATAATTTCTAAATGTGAATTTAGAATTTATTTCTGAGGTGAATATATTTCTAAATGTGAATAAATTGAGTCTGCAAGTTCTCTAGAGAGCGCCTTTGGGTTTACTGTTTATTAGCTGTGTGGTTTGGGTAAATCACATAACCTCAACAAAGCCCCAGTCTCTTGTCTGTAAAATGGAAGAAATAAAACTATCTCTCTTGCAACATTAGGATAGGATGAGTTAATACACTAAGAGTCCTTGGACCAGTGCCTAGCATATAATGAGCCCTCTCATGAGGGATTACTTATTACAGGTAACAACAGTATATTACCTGTTTTTATCATCTGTGTATACCTGTTACAATTATCCCTGTCCTAAAAGTTAACAGTGTGCATTCATCTACAACTGCAAAGGAGGTTTTCACGTACATATTTGCCTCATTATATGTGCCATGTGTATGTTCAAGAAAAATGAGCTTAGCCTCTTTTTATGTAAGAGTGTCTTTGTACATAAAAATTGGTTAATAGATATAAAGTATCTCAGTGTTCATACAGAAACAGATGTATGTGAGAAAGAATGTGCTGAAGGGTAAATGGAAGGACGTTGAGCCTTTTGTGTACATTTGTTAATATACCCTTCTCTAGGTATATGAATACACACACCCATATGTGTGATAATGTAGCATCTGTGAGAATGCAGGTATATACATACATGAACATGATCCTGTGTACACACATGCTGGTGTATTTGTATTTGACTCTGTATCTAGGTTTACAATTGTCAGTATCTAAATGTGTGCATGTGGGTCTCTGTTCTGCCTGTAAATTTCAGAAGGCTGATGTTCCTTTACATATGATGAATGCAGTGGAAACATTTGTGTGGTGTGGGTTTGTCTCTAATACATGTGGGCATGTATTAGAATGTGTGCATCTGTGTTGTTCAATGAGGGTGGGATGTGTGAATCAATGTGTGTGCATCTGAAGATTTGTGTTTATGTGTTTCTAAGCCTCAGTGGTTATGTGGGTTTGGGATGCATGAGTCTGGATTGTTTCATCCGCTTGATTGCCTCTCTGTGCAGCTGTGAGTCTGAGTAAAAAGCCTGCAAGTATGCCGATGCTATGTGTAAATGACTGTGTACCAGGGCTGATTTGTGAGAGTAGCTTTTTATAGAATAGTAGGTTTGGGGCTAGGGAGACGGCTCAGTAGGCAAAGCTGCCTGCCAGTAAGGCAGACAACCTGAGTTCAGTAACTGGGACCCCCATAATAGAAAGAACTCTGAAAGTTGTTCTTTGACTTCTGCATGTATACATAAGAACACACATAAATAAACATTCTTTACAATAAAAATTAAATGTAGTAGCTCCAATGTTTTACTATAAGAGGCAGTGTGAAGCAGAGAAGGTTTGCATCTGTAGGACATGAGCAAGATTTGAGTCATGTCTAAGTGTCAGTTCTTATACCTGTACAAGCAGGAGTGTGTCTAAATGTGTAAGTCTGTGCAATTAGGTTTGTGTGTATGCACATTTCCAAGTGCCCTCTGAATGGCGAATGTGTCTCTGCCTATGCCTATGTTATGTCTGTATGTTGTATATCCTTGAGTCATTTGCTGTTGAATGGATACCAAATCACATTCACATTTTCTTTGTGTAGAACACACACAAACACATACACAGAGAGAGGGGGGAGGGAGGGAAGGAGGAAGGGGAAGGGAGGGAGGGAGGGAGGGAGGGAGGGAGGGAGAGAGAGAGAGAGAGAGAGAGAGAGAGAGAGAGAGAGAGAGAAGCTGCTAAATGTATTTATCAGCTGGTTTAACTCTGAATGTGAATACAGATCTGAATGTTCATGTGCCAATGTGTGTGTGTGTGTGTGTGTGTGTGTGTGTGTGTGTGTGTGTGTGTGTTAATGTTTCATGCAATGTGACTAGATGTGAGTGTTTTAGAGCATTCACACAACTCAACATCCAGAGAAGGTAAAATCTATATGGCACACTCGAGTAAACTAAAGACTATTTAGAGGAGTTTGATAAGAAATTCCTAACATTTTTTTCATATTATACATTTTTAAGGAAAAACTACAAAGTTTTAGGAGTTTATTAAGTACTGAATTTGTATACAGCTTTCAAATAAAGTCTTTTTGAAGATTATTTCATGATAAACTAGATTGCTCCTCTCAATGCCTAACATCTTCCCTCCCTCCCTCCCTCCCTCCCTCCCTTTCTCTCTTTTTATGAAACAGGGTCTTGCTGGCCTAGGGCTCACTGTGTTACTTACCTAGGCTGGCTTCAAACTTGCTTCTTCCTAGCAGGATGTGGTAGGGCACACCTTTAATCCCAGTGCTTTTGAGGCAGAGGCATGTGGATCTCTGTATTTGAACTCTGCCTGGTCGACATAGTAAGTTCCAGTATAGCCAGAGTCACATGATGAGATCCTGTCTCAAAAAAGCAAACAAAACTAAATAAGCACTTGCTTGCTTCTCCCTCACAAATGTGTTTACAGGCATGACTAGGTCAGAGTAGAGTATTTTTTTGAGACAAGTCAGGTCTCACTATTTAGTCTTGGCCAACCTGGAGCTAGGTTTGAAAACCAGGCTGGCCTCAAAAATCATAGAGAGCCACCTGCCTCACCCTTCTAAGTTCTGGGATTAAGGCATGATGGGAATCCATAGTGGTCAGCAGTGGCCACTTTTTGGTAGGCCATGCCTACCATGACTTTTATATTTTTTTTATTTTTTGCTCACTTTTATCTGGATTCAGTAAATCAATTTTGTAATTCTATTTCTTGATGAAAAGTACAAACAACGGCAACAAAATAGGATCAAGTGATAGTGTATAGTTTTGGCACATATAAACTTCTCCTTTTTTTTTTTTTTTTTTGGTTTATTTTTAGATTTGGTTTTTCGAGTCAGGGTTTCTCTGTGTAGCCCTGGCTGTCCTGGAACTCACTCTGTAGACCAGTCTGGCCTCGAACTCAGAAATGTGCCTACCTCTGCCTCCCAGAGTGCTGGGATTACAGGCATGCGCCACCACTGCCCGGCTCACATATAAACTTCTACATGGCCTGCTGCTTAATCTTGGAAGCCATGTATAAGGTAACCAAGGAGGTGGCTCAGGCACATTTTGCCCTAATTTCCTTCAAAAGTCACCTAAATGCACAAAGCACAGCTATATGATTCTGCAGGTCAGCAAAGCCTATTTCAAAAAAGAAAGTAAAAAAAAAGAAAGGAAGGACCACCTGCCATGCAAATTCAGACACCCAGAGCCTTCTTCAAGCTAGATGCAGCAGCGTGCATATCTAATCGTGTACCTACACGAGATGGGAAGTGGACACAGGAGAACTCCACAGAAGTTTTGGGGCCAGCTAGCATGACATAGGCATAACAAACAATAAAGACCCTGTCTGGAAAGCAAGAACTGACATAAAATAGTCCTCTCGCCTCCACACGTGTGCCCCCCCCCCCCCCCCCCGCCACACACACATAAAATTCTTGTAATAAGTGCTCATAAATTTTGAATCTAACAGATAATTATCATTTGAAGTATCTCAAAAATTATGATGAGACACTTCTTCTAAGCAGACTTAGCTCTATACATACTCTAGCATTCATATTGCACCACGAAGTAGACATCACTCCAGAGCCACACTTAACCTCCATTTTCCTAACCTGGAGTTGACTTTGAATCTGTAAGCCATGTCAGTGCTGCCTACTTTGAGTTTTGAGTGCCTGCAAATGCAGTGCTGGTCGTGTGCATGGTGCTCACCTAGCATGCATGAAGTCCTGAGTTCAGTCCCCAGCAACTCATAAGCCAATAAGTAGTACATACCTCTAACCCCAGCACTGGGGAAGTGGAGACGGTAAGGTTCAAAAGTTCAAGGCTATCCTCATTTACATAGAGCGTTCAAGAACAAGCTGGGCTACATAACACCCTGATGCACCAAAGTAAAAAGATGGCTATTGTTTTTTTTCCCATATGTTCAAAAGGGGGTATGTTGAAGCCAGTTGAGTATCAAATCTGCAAAGGAAACAGACACAAAGAAGTAATTGAATGCTTTTAACTTATAATACTTTTAAAAATTAACATTTATTTTTTTATTTGGCAGGGGCATGGAGTGGTTCACACATGCCACTAAGCACATGTGAAAGTCACAGGACAACTTGCAGGGGTACATTCTGTCAACTATGTGGGTCCCGGGAATCAAAATCAGGTCTTCAGGCTTGATAGAAAGTGCTTTTACCTTCCAAGCCATCTTATACCGCTTTTATAAAATTCCTACACACTTAGGTTTAAAGCAGAAAAATGAATGTATGATTTTAATTTTTCACATAAAACTAAAAGATACATGGAAACAGTTTTCTACTTAGTTAAATTTATCATTTAGTTAATTAGTTCATCATGTATTATAGAAATTAGACTTACAAAGTTTTGCAAGTGACTCTAGCGTTACCAAAACCAGTTTGTCATCACAACATTAGCGTCCAGTCTAGTCTACATATGGAGTTCCAGACCAGTCAAAGCTACATAATGGGACTCTGTCTCTAAACAAAACAAAAACCAGTAACATCAATCCATAGATCTATGCAATTTACATATTTATCCTTTTTGAATAAATTTGCATATATTAACCTTAGGGTTTTCTTTCTTTTTTTTTTTTTTTTTACTAATTGCATTTCTCTTCAAGGTCTCTGATTAGTGCTGTAGATTAAGCATATACGGACAATATCCATAAATCAGTATATAGTGAACTCCTTTCAGTTCGGCAGTTTTTTAAGCTAGTACCACCTCTGACCTGTTACCAGTGTGTCTCCTAATAGCGATAATGAAAACTGTCCCTTTGCCTATTCTCTTTACCTCATCCGTCCCGAATACACTGTGGACAATTCTCCTGCAGAATGCTAGCAGATAAGATTTCACTTAGCTTTCTTGTTAAGTTTGCAACCCTGTCACTAACTGACTGAGCTCAGTATATAAGAATAATCTAATCATCATAAAATATCTTGGTTCCTTAATTTGTACTTCCAAGTGCTTTAAAATATTTACTTCAGATGTATTTATTTTATGAGGTTTTGGTGTGTGTGTGTGTGTGTGTGTGTGTGTGTGTGTGTATTATGTGCATACCTGGTGCCCACAAGGGTAATAGAGTGTCAGATCTCTCAGAACTGGAGTTACAGATGGTTGTGAACCATAATCTAGGAGCTGAGAACCGAACCCCAAGAGCAACAAGTGTTCAAAATCTCTGTGCTGCTACCTCTCCAGCCTTGTGCTTTATTTTTTTTAAAACTCAGAATCCACTTAGTGCTACCAGTATGAGCCATCTCTCCAGCCCCAAGTGCTTTTTGAAAAATCTGAACCTTAGATGATGTGGTGGCACATTCCTATAATCCCAGTAGTCAGGAAGCTAAGGCAGGAGTATTATTAGGAGTTTATCATTATCTGGGGCTATGTAGTGAATATGGTGATTATGAGGTCATCTGTGGCTACCTAGACCTTGTTTTTTATTGAATATATTCTTCATTTACATTTCAAATGTTATACCCTTTCCCAGTTTCCTCCCCTCCCAGAAAATCCCCAACCCATTCTCCCATCCCCCACCTCCAATAGACCTTGTTTTTAAAAAAAAAATCCAAATGAACTGTGAATCTCTCTCTCTCTCTCTCTCTCTCTCTCTCTCTCTCTCTCTCTCTCTCTCTCTCTCTCCTTCCCCCTTCCCCTTCTCCCTTCCACTTTCTTCCTTCCCACTTTTCCTGTCTCCCTCAACAACTACTTCAGGCCTTGTGCATGGTAAGCCAGCACTCTACCTACCATTAAGTGGCATTCCCAGTTCTTATATCTTGTTATTGAAGGGTACAACAAATCTTTATGGCTTCCGAAACTAAATTTTCATTGCATTTTTTGGAAAGAAACACTGAGGCAAAATCATAAAATCCTAGGCTGACCTTTGATGACTCAATTCAATTAAACTATTATCTTAGTTTGTTTTCTATTGCTGTGATAAGTACTATGACCAAAAGCAACTTGGGGAGGATAGGGTTTATTTCAGCTGACAGCTTACAGTCCATCATGAAGGGAAACTGTAGCAGGAACTCAAGGCAAGAACCTGCAGGCAGAAACTGAAGCAGAACCACAGAGAAGTACTACTTGTTCCTCAGTCAGCTTTCTTACACAACGTAGAACCAGTAGCCCAGGGATAGCACCACCCACATCAACCATTAATCAAGAAAATGTCCCCCACAGAGTTGCCTACGGGCCAATCTATGGAGACAATTTTTGCAGTTAAGGTTCCCTCTTCCCAAATGACCCTAACTGTGTTAAGTTAACAACAACAACAAAAAACTAACCAGCACAGCTATTGTATGGCCTCACTGATTTATCAACAAATATTTTTACCTAAAACTACAAGATCATCAATGTGAAATACCACCAAGAATCAGATTTGGCTAATTTTACATAGTGGATGCCAATAGTGAGTAAATCTATACATAGGCTGAGAAATGATAAAAATATATTATGATGTTTACAGAGGAAGCCTCTTTTAAAAACAGATAGTGAAATGCTTATGAGTGAAACAGTATAATAATCATGGTATACAAAACTGAGGGCTAAGAGAAGTGGGTAGGGCTATGGACAGAAGAAGACTAGCCTCTGAGTTTATAATTGGCATATCTGGGTATTGGGTTCACCAAGGCTCATTGTGGTGCTCCATCTTGCATTTTTGTGTTTGAAATGATAACTATGGTAAAGAGTTCTTTTTATAAAGAAATAAAAGAAAAAATAACAGTCAAGGAAATTAACAAAATGATTATATTCTCTTTAGGAACAACAGATACAATACATAATCTGAAATCTGAAATGCTCCACAATCTGAACTTGTTTTAATGCTAACATGATGCTATAAGTGGTAAGTTTCCCACCCAATATCTTGTGACAGGTCATAGACAAAATTTAGACATACTAAAATATTGCATAAAATCACCTTTATGCTGTGTATAAGATATATACAAACCACAAGTGAACTTTATGTTTGCATTTAGGTCTAATCCCCAAGATGATGCACTGTATCTACACAAATATTCCAGAATCTGAAAAAGTCCAGTATCTAAGGCACAGCTACTCCCAAGCATTTTGGGATAAGGGATAAGCAAACTGTGGTCCATAACAATATTCATACAACACTTTCCCCCACTCTCCTCTTCCCTTTCCTCCACCTATGAGCATATGCATGTTACACAAATACAGTACCACTGAGTCACACCCCAGCCCAACTTTTCTATTTTTGTAGGTAAGAAAAAGTAAGAACAAGAATAAATAAGTTAAATATGATAAATAAGTTGAAGTTAATAATCAAGTTGTCTGGTATGTTTTAATAAGAAGCTATTGAAAAACAATGGACTTCTCGCCCCAGACTCCTGCACCTGTCCTTACTCAAGCTTCCTGGTGTGGCAAGGTAGCTCTCTACTCATGTTTCCACATATACCTGCAGGGGTTAGCTGATTTCTGCACACGAGCAAATTTCTATTATACCTGTTGTTGCATATGTATAATGTGTGTAAGAGCAAGTTAGTATGTTTGCACACATTTGTCCATATGCAAGTGTCTATTTATAGTCCAGTATCTGCACATGCAAGTGAATTTTTGTCTCTGTTTGATTGCACTCGCATGTTGCTGAAGTGTTTGAGAGTATGAGCTTCTCTATTCTTTTGTGGGTATGTTAGAGCTATTACACGTGCAGGTATCAGTGAGAGTTTATATATTAATAGAGAGGTGCATGTATGTGCCAGGATGTACATATATGTATTGTTGAGTGTGCCTAATCTATCTATGTGAGGGGAAGTAAGTTGATTTCTTGTGGTAAAAGATACTCATATATGTGAGCAATTTTTTTTACTTGCCTGCAAATATATCTGTAGGTATCTCAGGGGGATTCTGTGTAAACATACCTAGGGAGCATGTTTCAAGTGTTTGTGAATTTGACAATATGAGTGATATTTAACATGAATATTAGTTTTGTAACAGTGTTTGTATATGTGATGGTGTAGATGTGCTATTGTGAGATTTTTGCATATGTGGGAGTATTTAAGCAATCAGATATATCAGCTCAGTCAGTATGGAGTCTGTATGTAAAATGACAGTAGGTTTGCTTTGTGTTTAAGTGTGTGTGTGTGTGGGGGGGGGTGTATTAGAACTCTAAGGGCAGGCAAGGGTATGAGCCATTACATATGTGTATGTGAGACAGCGTGTCAATGTCTCTACACTGATAATGGATTCTTGGCCCTTACTTAATATGTCTTTTATGTAACAAACTTGTTACATAAATTTATCCTTTACTATCTGGAAATGTAGTTTGCAGATAATATATTTCTGCACCTGTCATTTCAAAAGAAGTCCATAGTGTACCTACATAATGTACATATTGTATTAACTATAATACAAATAAGAAATTATTTATAATAATCTTATTTAGATGTATAAATGTTTGGATGTGACACTCTTCAGGAGTTCAAGAAAATAATTGGAGACTTATAATAAGTAAATGTAGTTTAGAAGAAAACTCAGGCTCACAAAGTACAGGAAAGTGATAAGCAGAGGCTTCATATTGAGATTTTACAAACTAATGAACTTCACTAAAAAGCAAAATACAGTCTCCTCTTGATTCATAGGACAGCCACATTCCTGGATAATTCCTGGTATGCTAAAAGCAGATGGAGAAAAAAATCTCATTTATCTTAATAAAAAAAGATTCTAGGCTCAGCTAATTATAAGCTCAAAGTCCTACAAGTTGCAAGTCATATGTTAGGTTGGAAGACCCCCACATATCACTAAATGATGAACTAACTCTCTCTCCCTCTCTCCCTCTTCCCTTCTTCTCTCCCTTCTCTCCCTCCTTCCTTCCCTCCCCTTAAATATTAGGTCATCTTGCACTCTTAACATGAGGCAACTTTCACCGCCCTCCCCCCACCACCACCACACACACAATTCCTGTAGATTTCTAAAATGTCCTCTAGGGGGCAGTAATGCCTTTGTAAAGGACAAAGCCCTGGTACTAAAATGGATACAAGAACTACCTCATCTGTGCCTGCTCTCCTCTGAAGCATTATGTGTGTGCATGTGCGCGCGCGCGCGCGCGTGTGTGTGTGTGTGTGTGTGTGTGTGTGTGAGTGCTCACCTCTCAAGCAGTGTGCATGTGTGTGTGTGTGCGGTGTGCATATGTACTCTACTTGCTGTTCATGGGGCTGTGTTTGCGAAAGCCTGTGAGTGTGTAGGTCTGTGCACAGAGGTATCTAGACACAAGCAGGTATGTTCTATGCACATACATTTATCCTTTGCCTCAAATGGGCCTCAGCTACAACTGCCAGACTGTGCTTAAGAGCCGCTGACCTCATTAATACAACCTCTTCAAGCTTCCCAGGCAATACCAGGGCTTTGTTTGCTTGCTGTATTGGGTTTTGTTGTTGTTATTATTTTTGTTTTTTATTTTGTTTTTGAGGGATGTTGGTTTTAACTTTAATGTTTGTTTTCACTAAGACCCTGAGCTAAACAGTATTTACCTTTCAGTCTCGTATGTCTTCCTCTCTCCATGTTTGTGGGTGCTTTGTCTCTGTCTATATATTTCTCACTGCCTCCCATCTCTACCTGGTCTTCTACCTCAGGGTTCCTTAAATTTTTTTCTACTTATGACCCCTATCACCTAAGAAAGTTTGTATGCAACCCCAGGTATATAGTTATATAAAATAAGTACACAAATCAAACATTTACTATTAACAAATTTATTTGAAACAATTCTCAGTCATGCATATAATTTTACTATTCATTAAAGAGAAAAGTAAATTTGCATGCTGAGATAGATGTGCTTTTTTACATAAATAATTGAATCTTTTCTGAATATTTGGTACTGAAACATATAAGGCATCTCCAGTGTTTTTAAGAATTGATTGGCATTTTGATTTTAGAATTTTTTTTTTTTTTTTGATTTGGCTTTTTTGAGACAGGGTTTCTCTGTATAGCCTTGGCTGTTCTGGAACTCACTCTGTAGACCAGGCTGGTCTCGAACTCAGAAATCCGCCTGCCTCTGCCTCCCAGAGTGCTGGGATTACAGGCGTGTGCCACCACTGCCCGGTGGTATTTTGATTTTAAATCAGTCAGTGCTGAGAACCTCACTTCACTTAGACACATAGTACAAAATGGCAGAAGTATGGTTGGGGACATTTTAAACTTTGCTGGAAATTCTGTCCTATTTCCAAGCCAAAATTCATCTAATGATTTTTTTATGACACACAAACCAACAACTCAAATGGCAAATTTTAAATTTATTTTTTATTTATTTTTTATTTTTTGGTAGGTGTTTGAGACAGGGTCTCTCTTTGTAAGCTCTGGCTGCCCTGGAACTTTCTATGTAGACAAAGCTGCCCTTGAATTCACAGAGATCCATCTGAAATGGCCTTTTTTTAAATCAAATATTCTAATACAATATAATAGCATACTATTTTGATACTTACATGACAATAGGAAAGTATTAAAGGTTTTACTTTTCTGCACTTCAACCATTATGTTTTATAAAAGAAAAACAATTGCATGCACAACAAAACTCTGCAATTCCTAGCATACAGTAGTGTCAAATTTTCACTGAGGCATTTGTTGTCATTGGGTTGTATAGTGGCATGTATAGTGCAAAATGTGTGTGCTGTATGCTCAGAAGTGTGGCTTCAGTAACATTGCAGCATGAGCGACTGCTGTCAGAAATGTGTGGGATTCATCAGACCTCTGATTTTGAATTAAATTTTGGTCATTTCATATGCAGAAATTTTATAAAGTTTCTTGAAATCTCCATATTCAGTTGTGCAACCCCACAGGTTAGTGACCCCTTCAGTCACAAACCATGCTTTAAGGACCTCTGTTCTAGATGCTTGGTTGGTTGGTTGGTTGGTTGGTTGTTTTTTTCCTGTGCTTTTCCTTCTCCATCCTTTCTGTCTCCTCTCTTGCTCATTCACTGTTGGTCTGTCATCTATGACTCTTTTAAGTCACTCTCCCTTCCCTCTTTTTCTCCATTTCTGTCTCTTCCCTTGTCCTTTTTCCATTTTTTCTCTTTGCTTCTTGTATATCACTATCTGCCTATCATACAAATGTCTCTCTTTGACACTCCCTGTGTATCTCACTACTGCTTACAATCAATCTATCTCTATGCCTAATCTTCACCCCTTCCCTCCCCTTATGGCTAAGGCACAGTGTGTGTGTGTGTGTGTGTGTGTGTGCGTGCCTTTGATTATACATGGTGGAGGGCTGTCTGCAGTCCTGGGAGGGGTGGGAGACATCAGGTCTTGAGGGACTGAAAGAGACCTATTTTTATTTCTCTCCAACTAGCACCTTCTCTTTTAAGTAGGCCATTGGCTATGAGATTAATTGGTACTGACCAAAAAAATAAATTCTTGCTTTTAGATGACAGGACAGATTGTATTGAGCTAGAAACAATGCAAAGGGGACAACTTTACCAGGAGGGAGTTGGCAAGAAGACATCCACTTCAGGACCCATCTCCCTAGCCTATTCCCCAATTCATATCCAACCCTGAGCCTCTTCAGGTCCATGTGGCCTGGCCTAGTTCCCTTCCCTCTGGGAAATGCTGTCACCTGGTCATGTCCCCACATTGCCTGCCTGCACACAACAGGCACTCTCCTACTCCTAAAGCTGTCTTTCAGCAAATCCAGGGTGAAGACATTCATGGAGCCCTCACACTCACCGTTCAGTCTAGTTCTTTAGCTAATTAACTTGGCATCTTTTCAGCAGGAACCTACTTTGTGCATGTTACTGACCTTTTAGAGGGGAGGGTACCTACCTACCCTGCCCTGTGGACGAGGCAAGAAATAATCTAAATTAGAAGACAGAGATTCTGCTGAGAAAGGAAAGGGGCATGGAGATACCATGACCTCTTACCTGGATTGCTAATGAAGCCTCACTAATCTCTCTACATCTACCTTTACGGAACATGCCCTGTTTTCTAGGCAACGAGTAGGATTTTATTCAACCCTGAGCCAGAAACACATCTTATCTTTGTTCAAAAGCCTCCCAAGTAATTCTGAATCAAAGTCTTCACTATGGCCTCTCTGCGACATCCTTGCCAACTCTCTGACTGACATCACCACCTAACACTTGTCCCTTGCTCAGTAGTCCACACACCACAGCCTCCTTGCTCCTTCCCAGTGTGCCATGAATAGCTCCATCTCAGAGCCTTTGTTCTGACTGCTTTTTCTGCCTAGAGTTCTAGTCTTCCAAACAGCTACAGGATTTACATCCTCACCTGTTTGCCTAGATGATGACTCCTTTGTGAAGCCTTCCCTATCCACCTCATCAACAACCTGAGTACCTTCCTCGCCTCTAGCACTTTAAATCCTCTTCCCCTACTTTACAATTATAGTTTACAATATTGTCATCAGCTGATATATCAACTCCACCTGCCTCTTCTTATTCCTTAGAATGGCAATTATACAAGAGTAAGGATCTTTTTGTTCGTTTTTTGGTTGGTTGGTTGGTTGGTTGGTTAGTTGGTTGGTGGTTTTTGTTTGTTTGTCTGTTTTGTGTTGGTTTTTTTGTTGGTTGATTTTTGGTTTTTGATTTGTTTTGGTTTTGTTTTTTGAGATGGGATTTCTTTCTGTAGCCCTGGATGTCATGGAACTCAATCTGTAACCCAGGCTGGCTTCAAACTCAGGGATCCACCTGCTTCTGCCTCTGCCTCTGCCTCTGCCTCTGCCTCTGCCTCTGCCTCTGCCTCTGCCTCTGCCTCTGCCTCTGCCTCTGCCTCTGCCTCTGCCTCTGCCTCTGCCTCCCAAATGCTAGAGCAGGAATCTTCTATCTGTCTGCTTCACAACTGTATCCCCAGAGCACAAGATAGTGCATTTTCCTAAAATAAAGAAATTTTTTTGCAATAGACCAACACAAGCATACCTACATTTTTATATTTATACATAATCCTAAATTAACACAAAATAAAGCCAGGAGCTTCTTCATAATCCATAGCCCTACAACATTTGGTCTTCTGTGATTTCACTCCCTTTCTCTGTGTCTCTGAAATCTACCACTTAGCAAGATTAGTCTTCTCATTGCTCACAGAGCATGCTGCACACATTTCTGACCATGAATAAGGATATACTGCTAGGCATGGTGGCATAGAGCTGTAATCCTCACACATGGGAGTATGAGGTAGAATAATCCCAATTCAAGGCCTGCCAGGGCTGAGAAAAATGTTCATAGCCAACCTGGTCCACTTCACAAGATCCTATTATACAATTAAAAGTTTTAAAAGTAAATTTTAAAGAAGGTTTAGGGATATTGCTCATTGGATAGGATATGCTCTTGCCTACCAGGCCTGAGAGCCTAAATTCAATCCCCAGCACAGCAAAAAAAAAAGAAGTAAGTGAGGGAGAGAGGAAATGGGAAAGACAGAAAGACATTTAATGAGTGGTTGCCAATAGTTTAACAAAACAAAACATGAAATACAGTAGAAATGCATGAGTATATTATAATTAGGACAAGTAGTGTATAGACCTTTTAGTTGAGCTCTCTGTGTGTGTATGTGTGTATGACACACATACGTAATTGTACTGGATTATGGGTAGCAATAAAAAATGCTTGAATACAACCTTAGGGCTTGTAAAAGGGAATAAGAAGAGTTGTACCAACATCTACAACCCTACAGACCCACGAGTGGAGGAAGAAAGGAATCCGAGGAGATTAGGAGACATAAAGCACTTATACCCAGCAAGGAGGGGAGGGGCAGGAGTAGCTGGGGACTCGATGGGAACGGCTCATAGACACACTAACCTGCCCTCTCTGTTTCTCCCTCCCCTCATCCTGATCCATCCATTCCACTTCAGTGTTGTTTTCTACCAATTCATATCCTTGTTTCCATTTTTCAATCTCATTTACCACTCACTCTGTCTCTGCATTTTTCTGTCTCCTACCCTCATCTCTCTGTCCCTCTGTCTGTATCTCCCTCCATTGTTCCCATCTGCAGGTGTAGCTCAGCAAGAAAACTGATGGAGTCCGCCAGGGCCCATCAAATACTGAACTGGCCGATCCCCTAGGGTTGGGGCTAGCCCTTCCCCCCTCAGTATGGCCAACACCACTGGAGAGCCCGAAGAGGTGAGCGGTGCACTATCTCTGCCATCAGCATCGGCTTATGTGAAGCTGGTGCTGCTGGGACTGATCATGTGTGTAAGCCTGGCAGGCAATGCCATCTTGTCCCTGCTGGTGCTCAAGGAGCGTGCCCTGCACAAGGCTCCTTACTACTTTCTGCTGGACCTGTGCCTAGCCGATGGCATACGCTCTGCCATCTGCTTCCCCTTTGTACTGGCTTCTGTGCGCCATGGCTCCTCATGGACCTTCAGTGCACTCAGCTGTAAGATTGTGGCCTTTATGGCTGTGCTCTTTTGCTTCCATGCGGCCTTCATGCTGTTCTGCATCAGCGTCACCCGCTACATGGCCATCGCCCACCACCGCTTCTATGCCAAGCGCATGACACTCTGGACATGCGCAGCTGTCATCTGCATGGCCTGGACCTTGTCTGTGGCCATGGCTTTCCCACCTGTCTTTGATGTGGGCACCTACAAGTTTATCCGAGAGGAGGACCAGTGCATCTTTGAGCATCGCTACTTCAAAGCAAATGACACACTGGGCTTTATGCTTATGTTGGCTGTGCTCATGGCGGCCACACATGCTGTCTATGGCAAGCTGTTACTCTTCGAGTATCGTCACCGCAAGATGAAGCCAGTGCAGATGGTGCCAGCCATCAGCCAAAACTGGACATTCCATGGCCCTGGGGCTACTGGCCAGGCTGCTGCCAACTGGATCGCTGGCTTTGGCCGTGGGCCCATGCCACCAACTCTGCTGGGTATCCGGCAGAATGGGCATGCAGCTAGCCGGCGGCTACTGGGCATGGACGAGGTCAAGGGTGAAAAGCAGCTGGGCCGAATGTTCTACGCGATTACACTGCTCTTCCTGCTCCTCTGGTCACCATACATTGTGGCCTGCTACTGGCGAGTGTTTGTGAAAGCCTGCGCTGTGCCCCACCGCTACCTGGCCACGGCTGTTTGGATGAGCTTCGCCCAGGCTGCGGTCAACCCAATCGTCTGCTTCCTGCTTAACAAGGACCTCAAGAAGTGCCTGAGGACTCATGCCCCTTGCTGGGGCACAGGAGGTGCCCCAGCTCCCAGAGAACCCTACTGTGTCATGTGAAGTAAGCCAGTAGGTGATAGGCAGGGACAAAGTCACCGTCACCATACTGGGGCCAGCAGCAGGAAGGGTAGGACCCATAGAGAAGCCTTCTTTTTCAAACTTCAGTCCAGGCCCTCAAACCATCCATAACTGAGGCATTTTGCCAACACCTCCCTAGGGTTGGAAACGGGGTGAGGAACTGGAAAAGAGGAGTTCCTAGTTTTCTGGGGCTGGTCCTGCAGCCTCCTCCACTTCTACAATCTCCTTTTCCCATGCCCTCCCTGCCTTCCCTTCCCTCTCCCCTCTACTATCTTTCTAAAGTAATGATTCAGTACATGAAAACAAACTGAAAATGCAGGGTTTTTCATAATAACAGCTGAGGAAACAGGCTCTCTTGCTTAAATGTCCCCCCCCCCCACTTTTGACATTGTCAAGAAATGGGAATTTCTCCTGTAAAATAGATTCCCAGAGATCGTATTGCCCCCTGGGCTCCCATTCACCCTCTCCTTCCAAATCCTTTAGCAAGACTTGGATGTTTAGGACATATTGGCTTATGTCTTCAGACAAGAGGGACTGAATGGGGTGCTGTATTCCTTGGGAGCAAGGATGCTTTAAATTGCTATGTTCTGTGCAATGTTGTTTTTGGCTAACCAAAGCCCGATCTCCAGTCCCTCCCTACTATGTCCAGACTTCACAGGTGTTTCTTGAGGCTGTTTGAGAAGCCAAGAGCATACAAAGAAGGGCCTCCATGATGTGCCCAGGCTAGATGAAGAGCAGAATGGGGGAAGGGCTCCTCAACCAGAATATGCCAAACTTAGCTACGTCCACTCAAGCTTCCTCCTGGCTCCCCTAACCTTTCCTCCTAGGAATATATATCCATTTTAGTCCCAATTAGGGATGATGCAGGTATATGCTGTCAGGAAAAGTCATCCATGGAAGTATAGGGAGATAGTTGGACTCTGCAGAGTAGCTGGAGTCCAGACCGTGGGGTCAGAGCTAAATTCAACCCCACAATTGTCTCTTGGGTTCACACTACTCCCCCTAAAATGAAAATTCTTTTGGGCCCTTGGTAACCAATAGCTATACAAACTTCAAGGCACTGTGGTGTTGAGTCCACTCCTGCTTGACCTCTTTTTGTCCCTTCCTAGCCTCACAGTCCTTGAGCTCCTCCTTGGTTGGGCCCCAAGGCTCCTTCCCAGAAGTTTTTTCTCCATCCACTCTTACCTATGCCCAAAGTGGAGCAGACTACACCCAAATTTCAAAGGTGGAAGGTCCCAAGCCTTTTTTCCATGGACAAAGACCACTTTGGGCTTACTTCAAGGCCAGTTCTACAGACTGGTGAGCCAAGTTGAAACTGTTTGCCTAAGTTTGGGGCAGTGATCTCTCCATCCCCCTTCCTTCCTTATAAACTCCTGTCCTAAACTCCACCTCTACCCCAAGATAGGCCCTGAACTGAGGAAGTCTTGACCCAAAAGCAATGAAGAGGCACTCTAGGCAGAAGAGATATTGATGACCCTGGTTGTGGAGTGGCCCTGGAAAAGCAAGCCAGAGGAGCTGAGAGGCTGGGGACGTGTGTTTGGGGTGGGGGCTATTCTCTCAGTGATGATGATAGGAATGCCTTTCTGGGGGCTGGGGTGCAAAGACCAAGGCGGGAGGGCAAATAGGGTAGACTCAGGAGGGTTTTCCTCCATTTCCTTTTTTCTAACTGCCTGGATTCATCATTGGATTTTGTAAATGGAAAAAGTGAAATGAACAATGTTATATTGGATGTTCTGTGTGTGTGCGTGCGCGCGCGCGCGCGCGCGTGTGTGTGTGTGTGTGTGTGTCTCCTATCTGTGTATGATCCCGTGGGGAGGTATGATTGAACGAGATAATGTGTGTCTGTGTGACTTTGTGTGTGTAAGAACTCCTGAGGAAAACTTGCCTGGAACACATATGTGAGGAAATACATATATGTGAAGAAATAGAGCACACACACACATACACACGATGGAGAGGAGATAAAACTTAGTATGTGCCTGCAGCAGGAAATAGAGTGCTTAGGAGATGGAACCTGAAATTTTTCATGTATGTATGTATGTGTCAAGAGAGTCAACTCCCATCTCATAAGGTTGTCTTCCCTTGGCCTTGCTTCTGAGCACCAGGTAAGGAGAGAACACTTTAGAATCCCATCTCTTCCCAATGTCTGGAAAGTCCTCACCCCCAAATTCAAACAAGGTATTTCTTAAATTGGACCACCATGTAAATAGGAACTGGAAATGGAGGAGGGGGTCAAACATTAAGGCAACGAGGTTAAGAAATGCCCCCCTGCAATGTAATGGCTTTTAGAGGAACTGTTCAGCCTAAACTGCAAGTCCTTCTTAAGGTTCCATGTATACAGCTGAGTCTTTGTTCAGCTTTGACTAAATTCAAAAGGAAAGATAACATGAAGAAAAAGCCCAAGTCTGGGGATCTACCCAGCTGGCCTACTCCCTAGGCACTCAATTAATTTACTATTTATTTACTTATTCCTTCAGGTGCACAGAATTGAGCTGACCCTTTTCCTCAGTTCTTGGCATACTATATCATCATTGATCCATGCAAGGTCCTTTTATTATTTTGCTTTGTCCTCTTCATCACCCATCCCTGATCACATCCTTCCCAACACCACATAGGTACCACTCTTCTGTATTTAATGTGTGTCCTTCCAAACCACCGTTCATGTGTTTATTTACTTATGTGTATCTGTGGAAAATATATGGTATTGATGTGTTTTAATTTACATAAACAGTATTGTACTATAAATCTTGTTCTGTTTCTTTTTTCACTCAACATTCTGTTTTTTGCGAAATCCTGCCATGCTGCTATACATAGATCAAATTTATTCTAGTAGTCCATCTAAGACATATATCACATATTCTCCATTCTCCTGGTGATGAATTCTGAGGTTCCTTCCTCTGCTACCACAGCAAGACTGCATTGGGCAATTATCTCCTCTCCTTAGGAATGTCTAATTTAGAAGAAACAAGCTCAGAGAGGGCCAGTGTTTTTGGCTAGAGTCACAGTAGAAGTTACCTGCTATGTAGATTCTAGAACTAGAGCAAAAACTCCACCATCATGCCTCATCAAAGACCAGCATCTCTCATCACAAACAAAATAAAATATAATATTAGGGTACAATTAATAGCAGCATTTGTTTAGGAAAAGGTGGGAAGAGAAATGTGTAGACAAAGAGTTTTAAAGTTCTAGAAAAATCTAGCAAATTGGTTGAATCACAACCATTTTTTTTTATGACGCAGAGGAAGTTGTTTTTTGCATCTGTGATTGTTTCTGGAGCCATTTTGAAGAGATGGAAAAAGCCATGTCAAAACCTGACCACCAAAGGAGAAAAAAAAAAAAGCAAACCTCAGATACTTAAATTACTAGCACTTCAAGGCAGCCTGAGAGGCTACAGTGCTCACCCCACGGGCATAAACCGGTGCGGGAAGGAACAGATTTTAAAAGCGCTCACCCCACGGGCATAAACTGGTGGGGGAAGGGACAGATTTTAAAAGTGCGTAGTTGTTCAGGGGAGCGGGGCGGGGAGAATGATAGCGAGGCTCTCTGATTTCATTTGAGCACATCTCGTTCCCTGGTGCTTGCGCACTCCCAGCCGCCCTCCCCGGGTCTAGTCTTGTGGTCTTCAGAATCACTGGTACTTTTCCCATTGGATAAAACCTTGCAAGATTGGGGGTGAGGGGTTCTTACCCTAGCTTTCCTCACAGCCAATCGCCCCGCAGTTTTCCTCTCATCACTGAGGGGCAGTCAGCCTGATGATTGGTGGGCGCGAAGGGAGCCAATTAGAAAATGATGATGTGTAGTGTTGGCAAGCAGATTGCGTGAGAGAAGGCAGGAGCTGAGGGAACGCCACCGCCAGCTCCAAGGCCGGCAGCCAATGGTGGGCAGAACAGACGCCATGCCAGGGAGTGGGCGGGGCCTCGGCGACTGGCGCTGGGGGAGTAGGGCTGGCGCTGTGGGAGGGGACGTCAGAGCGAGGTGGTGAGCCGAGCTGGTCGCGTGAGGTGTGGCGGCTCCGCTTCTAGTGTGACCGGTGGCTACGGCCTTGTCTGAGAGCGGAAGAGCCAGTGCTTTGAGTGCGGTCACCATGGACCGCCCGGATGAGGGGCCTCCGACCAAGACCCCCCGCCTGAACAGCTCGGAACCCCGTCAGCGCGACCTGCCGCCCCCGCCACCCCCACCGCTCCAGCGACTGCCCCTGCCTCCACCGCAGCAGCGTCCGAGACCCCAGGAAGAAACCGAGGCTGCACAGGTGCTGGCTGACATGAGGGGGGTGGGCCCCACGCTGCCCCCACCACTGCCCTATGTCATTCTTGAGGAAGGGGGGATCCGCGCGTATTTCACCCTGAGTGCTGAGAGTCCCGGATGGGATCACGCGATGGAGTCAGGGTTCGGGGAGGCCCCTTCCACAGGGATCATGGAAACGCTCCCATCTTCAGAAATCTCTGGGGAAAGCCTGGCAATCGACTTTCAGGTCGCAGAGCCCAGCAGCCTTGGAGAGAAGGCCCTAGAAACCTGTAGCTTAGAAGGGTGGGGGCCCCAGATGTTAGTTGATCCGAAGAGGAAGGAGGAGGCTATCATAATAGTGGAAGATGAGGATGAGGATGAAAAGGAAAGTGTGAGGAGGCGGCAGCGTCAGCGTCGGAGGAGGAGGAGGAGGAGGAGGAAGCAGAGGAAGGCGAAGGAGAGCCGAGACAGGAGTGCCCAGAGGATGGAAAGCATACTGCAGGCCCTGGAGAGCATTCAGATGGACCTGGAGGCGGTGAACGTCAAGGCAGGGAAGGCCTTCTTGCGTCTCAAACGCAAATTCATCCAGATGCGAAGACCCTTTTTGGAGCGCAGAGACCTGATCATCCAGCATATCCCAGGCTTCTGGGTCAAAGCAGTATCCTTCTCATCAGTATGCATGGGCCAGAAGCCCATGACTGAAGGGGAGAGGTGCAGAAGAGAAACAAGGGGGTGGGGGAGGGTTAGAGATGGGAATGATGAATCCCCATTAGAAGATTCCAGAAAGAGTGGTAACATTTAAAAAAAAATGGATCCCAGACAGTAAAAGAGGGAGGGGTAACAGAAGGCACACAGCCCATAAATAACAGCAGATAGAGAAAGGAGGGGGGGCGGATACAGGTGATGAACTGACTAAGGAGGGAGAGCACATACGCTCTTCAGGAAGCGTGTTCAAACCACACAAGGCACCGTAAGCCTGGGTCTCTGCGTAGATACCTAGAAATCTCAAATCTGTCTACCGTTCCCCCCCCCCCCATTAGAGGGCAGAGGCTAGAAATGGGATGGAACCCTGAAGAAGCAGGAGAAAGACCATTTGGTTATAGAGCACAAGTGGTTAAATGAAGGGAAACGTAGAACAGGAAGAATCCAATCCACTCTTGCTGACTGTTGAGCTCATCCCCAGGGAAACATGTATGTAATATTTGAAATGCACAGGTTTAACATTTTAGTAGAATTTATATAGATATAAATGCTTGGCCCATGATCAAAAAAGGGTCACATGATCACAGGCTCTCATCAGTCAGGCACAGGGTATCATGTAGATACATAATTTCCATATCTAGACATGAGGCAACCGGGCCTGAGCACACAAACCTCTAGAGATTCATACATCATGTGGACACTGACCATCCTATGCATGGAACATTTAAATACAGGCCCTCGGTAACCAAATGCATCATTACATAGGCTTGGAATTTCAGCTCCCAGACACACAGTATTTTGAAAACAAAAGCACAAGAAATATATGGACATGGTCAGAGACCCCTAGCATCTAGACATACAGCAAATAGGAAGCATGACACGCTCCCTAATACTGAGGTTTACCATTGCATAAGCTCTCATCGCCACAGACATCACTCAAGCACAGAAGGGCTCCCCTCTTGCTTTGGCCTCTTTTGCTCTGCCAACGTTGGCACGGAACAGTTAATCCTTGACCTAAACTGCTCCACTCATCAGTTCCTCAACCACCCCAGAATTTCAATCTTGATCAACCAACGTGATAAAGACATTTTCCGCTACTTGACCAATCTTCAGGTCAGGCCAAGGAGGAAAGCCAAGGAATCTGCTCTTTGGAGGTGACGGGGTGGGTGGGAAGGGCCCTGGGAGGGGGGATAGATACCACTGTTACCCCTACCCTGAGCAGGTCCAGGACCTCAGACATATCTCCATGGGCTACAAAATGAAGCTGTACTTCCAGACAAACCCATACTTTACAAACATGGTGATCGTCAAGGAGTTCCAACGCAACCACTCAGGTAAGTGGTAGTCCCAGAATAAACTCATGGCCCCTATATTATCATTTCCCCTTCCTTCTGTATCTCTTCCACTTCTTCTAGGCCGGTTGGTGTCTCATTCTACCCCAATACGTTGGCACCGGGGCCAGGAACCCCAGGCCTATAATCGCAGGAGCCATGACACCAGAGAAAGCTTCTTCAACTGGTTTTCCAATCACAGTCTCCCAGAAGCTGACAAAATTGCTGAGGTGGGGTCCCTCCTGGCATTGCTAGGGAAAGCCTTTCAAGACTTGCCCGAGTGCCTGAGAAGTTGTGAGTGGGTTCTAGGACTTATACTCATGGCCCTTTTCCATCTCCCCCTCCCCACCCCTCAACAGATCATCAAGAACGACCTGTGGGTTAACCCAGTACGCTACTACATGAGACGAGGTGGCTACAGAACAAGCAGAAAGAGGCAACTAGGGAAGGAAAGGTGATAAGAGAAATGGTGACTGAGAGGTTGGGGGGGTTGTTTTTAAATAAGGCAGAGACTAAGTGTCACACAGGATTTATAGAGGCACAGGGGAACATTGAGGTAATCCAATGAATATATTGTTTGCAAAGGAGAGTGATCCCCAGAAGTGGCAATGGGACTTTCCCCCATACTTAGAAATCCTAGTACCCTACTACCTCCCCAGTTACTCCCATTAACCTTATACTAAGTTATAAACTTGCCCACAGTAGAGCCAAGCATCAGTATGAAATGGTGATCATGGAAGATGTGCATGACCATTATGCAGTTGAAGACATTCTCAGTGAAATCTCAGAAACTGATGAGATCACTGACAATGAGGCCATTCCCGACATCAAGATCTCTGACTTCATGGAGACCACCGACTACTTTGAGACTACTGATAATGAGGTAACCGATACCAATGAGACCCCATGCGACAGTGAGAATCCTGACCACAGTGAGGGCTACAGCACCAAGATCACTGACAACAAAGGGAGCGTTGCCACAAACCCAGATGACAACCGTGACAACCCAGAGGAAAATACCTATGACAGTGAGGATTCCAATAGCGAGAAAGATGATGGTGACAACCAGCAGGTTACTAATATCCAAGAGAGCAGTGATAGTGACAATGGAGATGAGGGCAGTGATGACGAAGATGATGACGGTAATGAGGGGGACAATGAGGGCAGTGATGATGATGACGACATTGAGGGTGACAATGAGGGCAGTGATGATGACAGGGACGTTAGATACTATAAGAATGGCACCGAAGTCTTTGACAAGGCTCTGGATAACCGCACCAACCGGGATGAATATGAGGAGGAGGTAGAACTCATCTCTGAAGACTCAATTGAGGAAGAAGAGGAAGAGACCAGTGAGGAAGGTGAGATATAGGCCCCTCCCCCTTCCTTTCTCTTCTGAGAACACCCAGGCTTCTCTGGGTAACCTGTGGTGGGTTAACAATGTGTGCTCTCGCCACTCAGAGGGCAGGGAAGTTAATTTCACCTCAAGGAGTGGGAAAGGAGAGGGAGAGTTAGGGAAAGGAGGTGCCATTAATGTCAAGCCTTCTCCACAGCATAGATTAGTGACACAGTGTTTGGCAAGGCTTACAAGATTATCAGAGGACCCCCTCACTCATTCTGAAAGCCACTTTTCTCGGAAGAGTTTGTTGAGCAAATACGTTAGGCAAATAATGCATAAATCCCCTCTACACCTTCTAAGAATCCTGCCTTTAGAAGTCCTGTTTCACTTTGCTAGAGCTCCATTTCCCAGACCTCTTGACCACAAACCAGGTTCTTTGTCCAACACTGTATACATTTGGGAGACTGCACACTGAGGGGTAACACAATATTCAAATTGACTCCCAGGTTTAGTTCTGACCTGGAAGACTGGGAAAGGAACTCATTTGAACCTGGCTATGGGCAGACAGCGGAGACGTGAGCCCCAGGGGTAGGTGGCAGAGATAGGAAAACCCCATGCTTCTGAAGGCTTGAGCAAGGCACCAAGGGTGGAAGTGTGCAGTGAGGGAGGAGCGAGCCACAGACACACATTTCTGGGCAGGCTGGGGAAACTAAGGGAATTGTCAGGCCTCTGCCTCCCATCTGACACCATCTCTTTTCTCCAAAGATGGGAGGCAGAGCTGCCTAGCTCTGGAGTGGAGTGGGGTGGGAACCAAGACTGAAGAAGGCAGAGTACAGTCTATGTTTGGGTCACACTGGCTGCAAAAAAAAAAAAAATAACTGATAAGAATAAGGCCAAGGCCTCGCTCAGAAAGAGAAGCACATTGACAAGTGTGGGGGCAGGAGAAGGGAATCTATCAGTGTTAGCCTGACAAAGATGAATGCCCTGCCCTCCTGCTTCCCCCCACCCCTCTAACCTTGGGTATGAACACAATCTCAGTGGCACTTTCTCTCCCCTCTCTCCCTCTCTGTCCCAAACAGGGGCACTGGTGACTAGTGGTCCCAGGCCCTCAAAAGCCACAGCTATTTGTTCGGGTCACTTTTCAAGGGGCGTCCAACCACCTCCCCCTGTGTCCTCCTTTCTCCTTCACAGCTAGCGAGCTAAGTGAGGACAGCTATGAAGATGAACGAATCTATGGGGCAGAAGGAAGTGGAGGGAACTCTGAAGATTCTGATGTCCAGGAAGTGCTGCTGGTCCCAAAAGCTTGGGCCGGCCTGGGGAAGAAAGGGAAAATCGGATAAACATCTTGCCCTTTAGGGGCCCTCTCTATACCCCTATACCCTATCCCATTTGCCCTCCTCTTAAGCTAGGGCTGTGCGGCCCCATATTGCACTTCTGGGGGGGGAGACCGACTTATTACACGGGTTTAAAGTTTATTTTTATGGTTTAGTAATTGCAGAGTTCTTATTTGGAGGAGGGACCACCCTCCCCTTCGGCCCTCCTCCACTGCAGGCTTCTGTGTGCTGCTAATCTTATTTATTGTGATGCCTTGGTCAGGGCCCCTCTAGCCCCCTTCTCGTGAGCTTAGGCCCAAGAGCCTCTCTCTGTGCTGCGTGAACATCCTATCTCTAAGCGAGAAGGGCCGCTGTGACCTTCGTCACAACTGCACTGTGGCCTCAGACTCTGCTACCACCCCCTTCTCCCGAGTTTCTCTCCAACCCCTTTCTTCCCTTCGACAGCCCTGACTGCTAGCCCGCCTCAGTGGCTTTGCAAGGCAGCTTCGCCTTTGTGGTATCCTGCTCCCCAGAAGCCCCGCCCCGTTTCCCGTGACCCTTGACGAGTCTAATAAAAGTGAGCAAATTCAAAGTGCCTCTTGGAGTCTTTTGTCCGCCTCGTTGCGCCATCGCCTAGCCAGTAGGAAACGCCCTCGCACCATGGTGGGACCAAACGGTTTCACTGGCCGAGGCGAGTTCCGCGAGACTGCAGAAGCATTGCGTCAGTCCAATGCGGGCCATCCTAGCCAATGACTGGACGAGGTGGAGGGCGCCACCCCCTCCCAGCCCCCCACGCTCCGAGACCTAAGAAACCCAGCTAGGAAGAAAAATGCTTCCCACGCCTTTCCTTTGGCGCATGCGCAGAGGGAGCCTGCGGCTCATCTATTTGGTGATTCATCTCTTCATTTACAGTGCGTCAAACCATTTTTTCAGGCCTAGTTCGAGCACGGTTGGAGGAGCTATTTTTCTTGTTCACATCTAGTTTAAAAAAAAAGTCACGACAGCAGTCTAGACAGCGGTACTGAGTCACGCAGAAGTGCTTAGGGAGGGGGTGCAGGGTTTCTTCCTGGCCCTGGGCCAGATGCCCTTGAGGGAGGCGTGAGAAAAGATGGCCTGGGTCCTGGAGTTTGCATTGAAGATAACAGAAAAGAGAAAAGAAATTACTATGTAGCTGTGTGCTGAGATAGGCTCAGAGCTGGGCATGTGAAAGGCAAGCTTTAATCTAGGAGACCTTGGAACGACTGGCGAGTGCTAAACCTGAGATAGAGTAACTTTACAACAGACACCAGAAATGTTTACCATGTTCCCAGGATCATGACGATGACTAAGCTTTAAATATTTTTATTATTTAAGATATATTTATTAGCCAGGCGGTGGTAGCGCGCGCCTTTAATCCCAGCACTCTGGGAGGCACAGGCAGGTGGATTTCTGAGTTCGAGGCCAGCCTGGTCTACAGAGTGAGTTCCAGGACAGCCAGGGCTACACAGAGAGACCCTGTCTCGAAAAAACCAAATCCAAAAAAAAAAAGATGCATTTATGGGGGGGGGCGTGCCTGCATATATGTGTATATGTGTTTGTACCACTTGTGTGCCTGATGCTCATAGACATCAAAAGGACATCAGATCCTCTGGAACTGGAGTTACAGATGGTTGTGAGCTGCCATCTGAATGCTGGGAACCAAACTTGGGGCTTCTGCAAGAGCAGTAAACACTTGCATCCACTGAACATCCCTCCAGCCCTCTATTTAAATTGTGTGTGGGTATCCAAGAATTCAAAGAGGCGTCTGATGGTGCTCTAGGAATGAAACGTTGGACCTCTGGAAAAGCAATACATACTCAACCATTAAACCATAGCCGCAAAGGTGTATTTTAAGTGAGTAACCTAGTGGGGTTTTTTTTTTCCAATATATCTCCCAAACTATGCGTTGAAAGCCTTATTTTGCAGGACAGCTTCCTCAAATTTGCCTTTTAAAAACTGCCCTCTGCTGTCTGTCAGGAGCATTGAAGGAAAGCAGTGTGAAAACAGGCTTATCTGTACCTCAGATGAGAGTGGTATGGGGTGGAGAAATTAGGAGGTTTTTTAAAAGATCTTTTTTCTAAGTTTTAGATTTGAAAGAAATACTGCAAAAAGGAGTCTGGAGCACCTCCCAGCAGTTTCTTATCAATTAAAGGACCAATATCATCAGCACATTATGATGTCCCAAGTCTGTATCTTCTTAAGATTTCCTTAGTTTTAACCTGTGGTCCTTTTCCGTCTCTAGTTCTCATCCAGAATACCACACTCCACTTAAGCATCATGTCTACTTAGGTTCCTCTTGGTTACGGCACTTTCTCAGAGTTTCCTTGTTTTTGATGCCCTGGAGTTGTCAACACCACAGAAATATTTGGTAGAATGTCCTCTGAGTGAGAATTATCTGATGGTTTCTACTTTTTAAAGGGCATAATGGGTTTAAGGGAGGAAGACCACAAATATAACATGCCCTTTGCATCACATTACACCAAAGGTGCATAACTATCAATGTGACATCATTGTAGATGTTAACGTTGATCCCCGGCCAAGGTAATGTCTACCAGGTTTCCCTACTCTAAAATTACTGTCGCTCCCTTGTCCCTGCTCTGAAGAAAAGCTAAGTGCAGCCATGCATAAAAAATGAGGACTTATCAGGGAGAGGAAATGTGGGATGTGGAACAGTTGGCAGATTGGGAGGGGGATAAAGACTGGATTGTAAAAAACAAAACAATTAAAGAATAAAAGAAAATGAGGAATTACCCTACTCTTACTTGAGAGAAAAGTGACTACATTAATTAATTGGAATTCTAATGCACAAGAAATCTCCCTGTTCAATAACAGCTTTTAGGATATTGGTATTGACAGCCTTTACCTATGGAGAAAGAAAATAAAGGAATAGAGCTGATACCCAGCTGCTGTGGGGTCCTTCACAAGGCCCCTCTCCTTTCCGGGGCCTCTTCTTTGATACGATTTGAATGGTAGATCTTGGAATTCGATCTATTTGTTCTTTTTCTTTTTTTAAAGATTTATCCATTTACTCATTTTACGTATATGAGTACACTGTAGGTGTACTAATGGTTGTGTGCCATTGTGTGGTTGCTGGGAATTTGAATTCAGGACCTTTGCTCGCTCTAGTTGGCCTCATTCGCTTTGGCCCAAAAATTTATCTTTTATATCTAAGTACACTGTAGCTGTCTTCAGATGCACCAGAAGAGGGCATCAGATCTCCTTATGGATGGTTCTGAGTCACCATGTGGTTGCTGGGATTTGAACTCAGTGATGTTAAGTGCTGAGTTATCTCTACGGCCCTGTTTTTTTGTTTGTTTGTTTGGGTGTTTTGGGGGTTTTTTTGTTTTCTTTTAATGTTCTTGATAATGTTTTGGAGAGAAGATAGAGATTTTGATGATTCAAGGTGGTGACCTTGACTCACCTTGTCAGAGTTAAATAAACAGGACTGAGAGATAGAAGGGAGAAATACCTTAGCCAGAAACAGTACTGCGTACCTGTAAGTAGTCAGAAGGCCAAAGCAACAGGATTGCTTGAGCCTAGAATCCAAGAGCACCCTGAGCAACATAGCACACTCTATATGTTCTATATTCCTCAAAAGGGAAAACAAGCTATTTAAAAAAGAAAAAAGATAGGTGAACTCTTATCAAACGTAATGCAGTATCTTGAGACTGGAGTTTATAGAACAGGTCTTAAGCTAACGCATCTTGTGGAGAATGAGGATAGATATCCCTGAACTATCTGAAGCCAGTTCCAGTGAGAATGTATGTATGAAGGGAAAGGGAGAAGAGATCTCAGGAGCAAAGCCCCTGGAGTGGACCGTCAAGGAAGTCAGCTTGGCAGGAATAGCTGGCAGTCTGACAGGGAGCAATCCTGCTTCCTCCTGCCTCAGTCTGTCCTAACTGGTATAATTCCCTCATCCCTTCTTGCAGGTCTCAATCCTCCCAGTTACTACTTTAGTCCAATTAATCTGGGAATATTAGCTCAGGAGTAGCAACCTGTCTTAAGATCTCAGGACTGAGTCTAGCTTTGAAGCTAGTCTTTTGTGTTTGGTTGGTTTTTATTGGTTATTTTATCTGTTTACATTTCAAATGTTATTCCCCTTCCCAGTTTTTTTCCTCAAATGCCCTGTCTCATCCCCCCTCCCCCTGCTTCTATGAGGGTACTCCCCACCCACCCACTTCTACCTCACTGTCTTAGCATTCTCCTACACTGAGGCATTGAGCCTCCACAGGACCAAGGGCCTCCCCTCCCACTGATTCCATATAAAGCCATCCTCTGCTACAAATGCAGTTGGAGCCATGGGTCCCTCCATGTGTACTCTTTGGTTGGTAGTTTAGTCCCTGGGAGCTTTGGGGAATCCAGTTAGTTGATTTTGTTGTTCTTCCTATGGGGTTGCTTCTTCAGTCCTTCCTCTAACTCCTCCATTGGGGTCCCTGTGCTCAGTCCAATAGTTGGCTGTGAGTATCTGCATTTGTATTGGTCAGACTCTGGCAGAACCTCTCAGGGGACAGCTATACCAGGCTCCTGTCAGCAAGCATGAAACTGGTCTTTGAAGTCTAGTCTTCCATCATGTTCTCCCTGCAAGTCAAATCTTCCACACATCATTCTGGCATTTGAGGCCCTTCTTTAGCCACCCTACCCCCAAAAGGACCCTGGTCTTCTGGAACACACTTGAATGTCCATTTTGTGTCTAACACGGTTAGCCGAAGCTCTCATGCTCTGAGCTGAAGTATGGAACAAGAGAATGTTCTTCACCCAGAGTGACATCTTGTTACCAGTACCCTCCTTTCTCAGCCTGGATCTGCAAAAAGAAGGTTAGAATGTTTTTAGAGGTCAAACCTACCTCTAAAATATAGCATATAGCAAGCATCAGAAAACATGAGAATTATTAACTAAGGACTGCAAACAGAAACCAGGAGAATGAATAATGGTGGGCCCCATGTTCCCCAGGGCCTGTTCTCACATTGAAACTGTCTTGGTAGACTTCACATTTTACAGTCCTGTGCAAGAAACAGTCCTGCTACTTGGTGTGAGGGTCCCCAGATCTGGTATCATGAAAGTACCATTCACTTTTATAGACAGAATCAGATTGGCAGGGACAAAACTAGATTCAGGATTATCTCTCCTTAGGTGACAAAACAACAACAAAATCATTGAGAGAGCATTTTTCTCTCTCAAGTATTTATTAATACACGTTCCATTGAGTGCCAACTATGTGCCTCATACTAGACTAATAGGATACAGCAATGAAAAAAAACAACAACAAAAAAAAAAAAAAAAAAACCATGTCTCTGTCCTGTTGGAGCTAAGAGATCAAGTTCAAATTTTGTGTCATTGATTTCTTTTGTGACCTAGTGAAGCCTAGAAGCCTCTTCTCACACAAATATCTTTTAAAATCAGAAAAAAAATCACATCTAGAATTTGAAAGTGAACTATTGAAATATTAAAATACAAAAATGTGCTAGAGTCATATATGTATTGCTCATTAATCCATTAAATCATAGGATGCTTTGGTTTAAAGACTACAATGATTATCATGCTTTCAGATTCCTTTTATTTTTATTTACATGTGTATATGTGTATATGCTCCTGTGCATGCACTCATGTGTGCTATGCAAAGGTGTGTGCCAGATGAAGATAGCTGATCCCCTGGAGGAGGAGTTACAGGTAACTGACATTCATGCTGGCAGCTAAACTCGGGTCCTCTACAGGAGCAGCAAGCACTTGTAACCATGGAGTTATTTCTCCAGCTCCCTATTATCATGATTTTAAAGCACTGATTATATATTTCAGAGATTACATATTTGAAAGAGCTGTGATGGACAAATGTCCCTTATTTCTACTGGTAACAATCACCAATATTACTATTAGTGTTTCGGTGAGTTACAGCCTTTATTGAAAACATGCTAAATTTTGCTAAACACAGAGAGAAAACAAAGATTCATTCCCATCCAAGTTATTTCTCCCGGTCCCCAAGCGATACCCCCAGACTCTCCTGGAGAGTCTGTGTTACCCAAGTTTAAAATTTGTTAATAGAATGAGCCTTCCTGTCTTCCTTTCCTTCTTAAATACCTTTCCTTTAGAAGACAAGAGAGCTGGATTTTATTCTAAATAATTGCTGCACAATTTCTGGCCAGTAAATTTGCCTCGTTGGAAGGCAGCTATGCTCACCACTATACTACCAATGTCTCATCGAGTTTGCCTGCTTAGGCCATAGCTTCTTTTACTTGAATACTGACCACACCTAATTTAAAAATGAAATAAAATGTGTCAGGTATAAATGGCTCATACCTTTAATTCTAGCACTCGGGAGGCAGAGGCAGGCCTGATTTACATGACGAGTCAAGCCGTGGGCTACAAAGATCGATCACCTTATTCTCCATGGTTTAAACAGCGAGTCAGCCAGGGCTACAAAGTTGGGTTACCTTGCTCTCCATGTATAGAATTAGGAACAATGCTTACTGCGAAAGAGAGAAACCTAGCTCAGAAACTCCTACAAGTGGGTGTGGAGCTATAGGAAACTGGAAGCAGAGTCGCAGTGTCTCTAAGCAAAATGGTGTAAGGGCAACGTGGCTACAGAAAGAACGAAGACGTCATGAAAGTAATAGTTCTATTCAGTGATTGGGGCTTAGTCTGGTTTAGGGTTTCCTGCGTGTTCACAAACAACCCCCGGAAGCCCAGTCCACTGGATTTGCAAAAGGACTGAGAAGTAATCCTTTCCTGCCCAGTATTGTTAACGGAAGGGCTTGGCTCAAAAGCCAATCAATCCCTCGAGAGGGTGGAGTTTTCATCGGTGCTTCCAATTCCAACCAATCTCAGGGAAGGCAGGAGAGCAATCCTCCAATGGGAGCTGAGGAGCCCGTGATTGTGGTGGAGCATCGCTACCCTGCCAGGGTTCGGTGGAGCATTGCGTGAAGCGTCCGTGTGTCTGCGAGATCTTGCTGTGAGCCAGGTATCCATTCTCCTGCGGCAGCTCTAGAACCTACGGAGACTAGAGGTATCCCAAGAGAAGCAGTAAAGATGGGGTGGTGGGTAAGAAAACGGCGGGAGGGGAAAGAATGGCCTAGAACGCGTGTGGGGAGGGACCTGGCGCGCTTTTACCTGGGCGGCCTTTCGACTCTAGGTCCGTGGGTGGTGGAGGATCCTTGGCGTAGCAAAAAAGGAAGGCGAGTGCTCCTGTATCCACTTCAGACGGTACCCAGGTGAGTAGTACCCTCTTGAACCCACCACCCGTGCCCAACCTTTGAGAGCCTCCCAATCCCTGTCTCTGGGGAAAAGATTTTGTGCAGGTCTGCTGCTCACGTGATTGTCTGTGTTGTAGTCTTGACTCCATATCTGCCTCTACCCAATATTTTCTGTCTCTCTCTGAGACGTAGTAAGATATCCAGATTCAGGAGGCCTAATCCTTACCCAGCTCCTTGAAACCAACTATGAAACTTTGAACTCTCCGCTTTATTAATTTGGGTCTCAGTTTCATCATCTGTCAAATGGGGGTCTGTCTCTACATGAGCCAATGCGTATGCTTGGTCCCTAAAAATTTTTTCAATAAATAATGATGATTGTGATTGAAAGAATATTTATTCTCTTCGTCTCTGACTTTTTTTTTTCACCCTTGTCTGTCTCTGACCCTCTCCCCACTGGATCTTTTTTTGAATGCTTCTGTCCTTTCACTTTCCACACTGAGCCTAACTCTCTCCCATCCCTAATGTGGTTTGGAGGAGCGTGGCCCAAAGGTAGAGCACGAAACTGGAGCCTGGTCTTGAGCTACTTGTAAGTCTCATTGAGGAGAGAGTCCTCTGCTCCTCTGCCTTCTCTGTTAAACAGGTAGAAATACCAAGGATGAGGAGAAAATTTTATTAAGCTGCTTTTCAGCCAGCTTTGGTGGTGGTACATGACTATATTCACAGCATTCAGGAGGATTACCACAAGTTCAAGACCAGCCTCAGCTATACAGTGAGTCCAGAGTAAACCTGGGTTACAATGTAAAACACTGTCTTGGTCCCCCACCCCACCCCACAAAACATTTTCTTTTGTTGTTTTTTTTTTTTCCCAAGAAAGGGTTTTGCTGTAGAACAGCCCTGGCTGTCCTGGAGATCACTTTGTAGACCAGGCTGGCCTTGAACTCACAGAAAACCACTTGCCTCTGCCTTCTGAGTGCTGGGATTAAAGACATGCACCACTGCCAGGGCCACAAGATTAATGGTGATTATGTAATGCTGTTCACCACAGATAGTGCAAGGATCTTCTAATTATATCCCTATGTAGCCCTGGGCATCTTTTCTGTCCTCATCCAGGAATCCTTCTAGATCCAGCCTTTTGAAACTCACTGTCAAGTATCACAAATCTCTTTCCATTCCTACCCTAACTTTTCAATATTCTTGCTATACCTTTGTCATTCTGACAACTATAGATCCAATAGTCTTTTTTAATAATGTATAGCTTGCCTCCTTCACTGTTTTTTTAATGAAGAGCATACAAAGTAGATTCTACATACACAATTCTCCCACAGCTTATAATGACACTTCAATTGTAATAAAATGGAGAAAATTTTATTTTTGTATGCTTGTTTGCTTTTGGTTTTCAAGGCAGGGTTTCTCTGTGTACAGCACTGGTTGTTCTGGAACTCACTTTGTAAACCAAGCTGACCTCGAACTCTGCCTCCTGAGTGCTGGGGCTGAAGAGAAATTTATAATAAAACAGTATGCACTTCAATACAAAAATGCTTTGATAGAACTTCACTAAAAGAAATAACTTGACACACAAATTCATGTATGTGACTTGTGCATGTGACAGCTACATGTATATGATTGAGTAGTGACTCAGAAACCATAGAATATAGTTCCCTTTCCATAAATGATGAGTAATTCTTCCACAAGTTCTGAACAAAAGAATGTTTATATGTCGTTCTGTATGGTTGCTAGATTTCTAGAAAAAGCAAATATAAATGAATATCCTTGTTCGGTAACACCTCTAGCCTTGCCTACTCCCACTCTGCCCCTTACTCCATTTCACCTATAATAGCCTCCTGAAGGTTGTTTGAATGCATTAGGCAACTTATGCCTAGAGAGGAGTTGTATTAGGACTTTCCCTCCCTTTAGAATACTCTTCCCCAAATTATCCACAGGTCTCATTCCCTCACTTTCTTCAGGTTTCTGTTTAGTTGTCATTTTCTTGTTGAAGTCTACCATGACTGGGTACCATGAACCTACTTAAAAAATCCATCCAAGTCTGAACACTAACCCAACTTTATTCGTTCCCATCGCATTCCACCTTCTTACATAGCACAGTTATGTGTTGCTTAACAATGGGAATACAACCCTAGGAAAGTATCATTATGTAATTTTGTTATTGTGCAAAAATATACAGTGCTTACTCAAACTAAGACCTTCGTGACATCACCAGACAATACAATTTTATGGGATGAACGTCATTTAAGTGGGCCATTGTTGACCATAACTTCATTATACAGTGTACGGCTGTATGTTATTTACTTCTATTGTGTTTGTAGTTTGTTGTCTAATTATATACTCGATTGTAAGCTCTAGGAAAGGGAAAGGGTTTTTATCTTTTTCTTTTTTCACTTACTGATAGGGCTGTAGTACCTACATGACAGACTTTCTTTAAATGTTGTTCAAGTGGATCAATTAGAAATGAATAGGCAGACTTCTTTAAACTTAAATAATGGTTTGGTATGTCAGTCTAAAGTTATATGGATGAGGTACAATTCTTTGTTATGTGGTGTTGTCTGGTACATGCAGAATGATGGGCGTCTCTGGTAGATGCCGGCTAATGTCACTAATGCTCTCCAATGATCGTGCCAGTTAGAAATCCCTGCCCTGCCAAACACTGACTTAAACAGTGATCTATCTGGCTTTCCACTGAACACTCTTGCCCACCCTTGCAGCTTTCTAATACTCCACTGTGTGAGGGTGGGAGTAGGTATCCTTGATTCGAATTGCCATTTCCATGTATTTCCTTTCTTTTCTTTTTAACCCTATTTTTGTTTTCTGATTACTTCCAGTGCTGAGGAGAGAACCCATGTTCTCTCACATTCTAGGCAAGCACTCTACCACTGAGCTATATCCAAGCCCTATTTTCGGAAAGTTTTTTAGGTTTTTTTTTTTTTTTTTTAGATTTATATTTTTTTCATATGGATGAGTATTTAGCCGTTATGTGTGTACATGCCCTGTGTGCGTGCCTGGTGCAGAAAAAGGTGAGAAGAGAGCATTGGGCCTCGGGATCTGGGATTATAAATGGTCATGAGTCACCATCCAGATACTGGGAATTGAACCTAGGTCCTCTGAAAGAGGAACAGGTGCTTTCAACCTCTGAGCCATCTCCAACAGCCCTATGTTTTCATTTTTGTTTTTCAAGATAAGGTTTTTCTGTGTAGCCTAGGCTGTCCTAGAACTCAGATCCACCTGCCTCTGCCTCCGGAGTGCTGGGATTAAAGGCGTGCCTCCTCTCCCAGCTGAATTTGATGTTTTTTTTTTTTTAAGTATCCTGGCTAGTTGTTTTATAGAATTCAGGTTTGTGTAAGTTTTGGTGTGATTATATTAAAGTCTGCATTTTAGGCATGAATACCAGAAGATTTGTTACCTGTTTGTTGTTAGGAGGGACATGATAACATTTTGCCCTAATATTTGTGTTTTGTTTTGTTTTGTTGGCTGGGAGCCAGCACGACCTGGAATGGTTTGAAATAGGACACAGAATTGGACATATTTTTAAAAACTGATGGTCTCAGAGGTAGCTTTAAAGACCGATGGTCTCTAGCCTTCTAGCTCTAACTATACTGAATGCTTGCTGATAACTTCTAAAATGTCCTATTTTTTTTTCTTATTCTGTGGTTTAAAACCACTGGCTTGGGCAATTAACACCTGTTGCCTAGCAGCGGGGAAAATTGCTCCCTTTTCTGTCCAGGCAGCCAGAAGCCTCTCTTGCTAGGCTGGTTAACTCTTTGTGAACCAGAGAGGAGGGAAAGGAAAAGAATTAAGATGCGTCACACAGCAGATATGCACAGACACACATACATTCAGACACACATTCAGATTCTCACTCAGGTTCTCATTCACACATTAATACATTCACATTTTTGTTGGGCCCAACCACCTGTATCATGCACTCCACAAGTGTTCGTGCATGCTTACATGCACACATACACCTGCATACGTATGTACAGACAAAGAGATATATATATTTGGATGGGTGGATGGATGGTAGATGGATGGATGGGGCAGAGCCCCCCAAGCCAAACCATCCAACCAACAACTTTCCTTTCTCTGGCCTTTTTATACCTGCTTAGATAAAAAGTTCTTTAGAGAATTACCTCAGAGATAGAATATTATATAAAATGGGAGTTACAGAAGGAGGTTAACATTAAGTTCAAAGCAGTGTTAAATTCTATATGCTCATCATAAGTTCGAAGCACTAGTCCTTCCTGGCCCTGCCTTATCAGAGTGCACACCTGTGGCTTTATCCTTGGACCTGAATGCTTTTCCTTGAACACAAATTTGTCCGAAGTCTATTTCTCTTCTTAGTGTAACTATGAAAGCTCATTGTATTTCTTATTATGCAGCCTTAACTTCCTATTATGAGGAGTGGGCACGTTCTATTCTTGAATCTAGTCGTGTTACATCTTTCTAGTAAAGCAACTAAAGCCATCTCTTGAAACTTTCTTCCTAAAACTATTTGAATCAAAGCAGGAATTCTATAGAATCATTACCACATCTAAACAGCATTAATTCATGAAAGGTCATCTTTATGTTGATCTACAGGAAATCTGATCAATAGGGTGGGCTAATGCCCAAGGATTATTATAGTAATTTAATAATGAGAGGGAAGGCATATCAGCTGCAAGAAGCAATCCTGAGATGAGTCTCTTTGGAACCTTGCTATCCAGCTCACCCATCACAGACCATGCAAAAATGTTGGGCCACCTCCAGGAAGGCCATCTGGTAGCCTTAACCTATCCTAGATGGCTCCTGACTTTTTTTGCTTTGACATCTTGTTCAATGTGATGCCTTCAGGGTTCCTTCACCATAGTTACATTCATATGCTGTATCACAATGTTTCGGTCAACAACGAACTGAAAATACAGCACTGGTCTCATAAGATTAATCATCTAGTGACATCATGCGCATTGGTTTATACAAGTACATGCTGATAAAAGTGAACACTTGAGAAAAGCATCACCCTGAACAAGACTGACCTCAACTGATCTCAGAAGCTAAGCAGGGTCAGGGCCTTGTTAGAAAAAATGTTTTGATGTATATTATTCCCAGACTAGCTCAGTTGGTAGAACATAAGACCCTTTAAACTGAACAATGAGTTACTTAGGATGCATATGCTGTTAAGCAACACATTACTGTATTTATATTGCATTTATTTATCTATTCATTTATTGTGCGTATGGGTACACACATGCCACACACAGCACATATGTGGGGGTCAAAGGACAGCTTGTGGGAATCAGTTTTTCTGTACCCAACGAGTGCTCTGGGGATCATACTCAGGTTATGAGACTTGGTAGCAAACATGTTTGCCCGATAAAGCCCTCGTGCTGGACCCAAACTATGTGGTTACTTTGGTGTTTGTCACCAGTGATGGAATCCGGGAATGATGAGCACTGCCCCAAACCTGTAATTTTTCTTCTGTATAATTAATAAGTGATTTATTTATAGTAAGCTACTCCATTTCAAACCTTAACTATCCACTGCTCCTCTATGTTAGTTGTACATACACATGACAAAAAGCTGCCCCTGCCACTCCTCATTCCTAGAATTTGACTATGTGAACTCTTGCTTCCCTTCCTCCCTGGTACTGTAATTCAGAACCTTGCACATGCTGGTCAGGAGCCTAGTTCCAATGCTAGTCACTGCCACCCACGTTTTTCCCCTCCATACCCTCCCAGGCTAACTGTAGGTGATTTTAATATCCCCATAGGTGGGCTTTCTCAGTTCTCAGTTGTGTGCCCTGTTCTTCTCTCTGCTGCAATCTCCATACTTCGGTCCTCACGCTCAGGCCTGTTGCTTACCTAAAATGTAAAGCTTTCAAAAAATGTCTATCACTCATGAGACTGAGGCAGGAGAACCACAAGTTCCAGGCAGAGTCTGGGTACAAAAGTCTGAGCAAGATCCTGTCTCACAAAAAGAAGGAAAGGAAGTTCCTAAATCCCCACCATCTGCCATATACCACATGAATTCATTTACCTTGTTTTCTCTCTTATTATATATTAATTATTTCTTGCTGTCATTAAAATCTAATTTTTCCACTTGTATTTTTAAAAAGACTCATATTATCTCTCTGTTTTTTCTCCCAAGACAGGGTCTTACCTTGCAGCTCTTGCTGTTCTGGAACTCACCGAGATCCCCCTCTGCGTACAAAGTGCTGAGATTAAAGGTGTGTACCACTATGCCTGAACATCTCTTCACCAGTTTTGTCTTCTATATAAAACAGCATTAATACACAAATGTTCTCTTATTACTTCCCATCTTTTCTGTCCCGTATTTCTGGTGCTGAGAATTGAACCATTTCAAATGCTAAGCATACACTTTACCACTAAGCTACACCCTCTGCCTACTTCCATCTTTTTTTTTGTCACAACTTTATTGAAATATATTTTGCTTACTATAAATTTAACTTTTTGAAGGGTATTCAGTGGTTGTAATATATTCAGGATGATATGCAACAATCACCATGATCAGTCTTTAAAACTTTTTATTCTTGCCTCCTGCTAAAGATACTTCATACTCCTTAGTAGTCAGTTCCTAGTATTTCCCTCCCTGCTCCTCCCCCACCCCCATAGTCCACATAAGTGATTCCATATAGCCCAGTATGATGGTGGGTCCCTTTGTCCCAGCACATGGGAAGCGGAAGCAGGCATATCTATGTGAGTTCAAGAACAATCTGGTCTACATAGCAAGCTCCAAGCCAGCCAAGTCTACATATGACTGTCTCAAAAAGAAAAAAAAATTCCATGTAATATACTGCACTGGCTTCTTTCACTTAAAAATAATGTTTTCCAGGGGCTAAGGAAATGGCTCACAGTAAAGTGCTTACTGTACAACCATGAGGAGGACCTGAGTTCAAGCCCAAGAACCCATATTAAAAAAAAACAAAACAAAACAAAAACACAATCCGGC
>NC_067495.1:19109233-19154891 GCF_947179515.1 Apodemus sylvaticus | reverse complement strand
GGCTGGGGTTAGTGCTCTTTTCAGAGTTCTATACAGAAAGAGTCTGTTGGTTTCCACAGCTATTCTTGTAACTTTTTATTTCAAGAGTTTCTCTGTTGCCAGGTAGTGGTGGCCCAGGCCTGTAATCCCAGCACTCAGGAGGCAGATTTCTGAGTTTGAGGCCAGCCTGGTTTACAGAGTGAGTTCCAGGACAGCCAGGGCTACACAGAGAAACCCTGTCTCGAAAGAAAAAAAAAAAAGAGTTTCTCTGTATAGCCCTGGCTGTCCTGGAACTCACTCTGTAGACCAGGCTGGCCTCAAACTCAGAAATACACCTGCCTCTGCTTCCTGAGTCCTGGGATCAAAAGTGTGCGCCACCACTGCCTGGCTTTGTAACTGTATGTGAACACAAGTATAATCAAATATGTGCACAAGGCACAGACAGAAGGCATCAGAGCCCTTGGAACTGGAGTTGCAAGTAGTTGTGAGCCACCTAACATGAGTACTGAGAGGACTTTGAAAGAACTACAAGTATTCTTAACCACCATGCCATCTCTCTAGTCCTATTCCTGTAACTATTTTTAAATAATGTCAAAAAGCTGCGAAGAATCCTAGAGTCTAGGAAAGTGAGAAAGCTCAGTTGATAGAATATGATATGGAAGCCAGAATGAAGCTCTTTTGGGAAAACAGTCAAAGTCAACATGAGGGAATAAAATCATCAAAGGGCAGTAATCTCACATAAAATTTTAAAAATTACTATTTAATTTCCAAAGATTAGCTGGAACTTGGAAAAAATGAAATTGGAGCCCTATATCTACATATATACAAAATCCAGTTTCAAATGGACTCATAACAAATGATAAAGGCAAAACTTTAGGAATTGTAGAATATATAGGAGACTATAAATTTAGAAAGTGGATTTTGTTTGTTTTATTTTTTTGTTGTAGTTTGGTTGGTTGGGTTGTAATATTTTTATTCTTTTTTGAGGGGAGCAGGGTCTCTGCATTGTCCTAACTGTCCTGAAACTCACTCTGTAGACCAGGCTGGCCTCAAACTCAGAGATTCACCTGCCTCTGCCTCCCAAGTGCTGGGATTAAAGGTATGTGCCAACACACCTGGCCAGTTTTTGATTTTTCTTTTATACTTTCATATATGTACCAATGAATATGGATCATATCCATCCTCATATCAACCTCTATGTCCTCTAAAGCCACATTATATCTCACCCTTTTTGTGATTCAGAGTCCCAATTAGTACTACATACATGTGCATAGTATGCACCTGCAAGAAAATTCTCTTCCTCAGCAGGTGTCAGCTTCTGTTAGCTCTTCAACTGGAATGGAGCCACATGAGCTCCTCACCCATCCATGCTGGAAGGTTCACTGGCTTGCTCTTTTACAGGTCTGGTACAGGTCTCTTGCAGGTAACCACAGCTGCTGGAAATTCATGAGTGCATGGATCGGTCATGTCTAAAAGGCAGCATTTCACGGTACTCCTCTCCATCCTCAGCTCTTTCCATTCTATCTATTCCTTGTAACATAACGGCCCCTGGACTTTGGAGTAGTGGTGATATACCTCTCATTTCGGGCTAAGCACTCAATAGTCACTCATTCTCAACCATTTGAGCATTTATGAGTTTCTGCATAAACTGGCCTAGAGCAAAAAAAAAAAAAAAAAAGTTCCTGGACCACAGTTGAGAGCAGCACTAAACTATGACTATAAATACAGATATTTAGAAGGCAGTTTGACAAAAATGACCATTTAGAAAAACAATACTAGTAGGTTCTCCCCTAGGGCCTATGACCTCCCCAGACATGGACTTTTGACCAGATTTACAGTACCAGGTGTGAATTCCCTTTTTTGGACCAGGACCAGGTTTCAAATCTAATCAGAGAGTGGTTGGTTACACACCATAATAGTCATGCCATTATTACACCAGTGGACACATCTTACCTGGAAGGTTGGTATTATAACATGCAGGGTCCACTGCTGGGTAAGATGTCTTTTCTACCCTAGTGGCTTGCCTAGCACCTTCTGGAACTCTGAAAGCTAGTCAGCATGGAGGAAATTGCCTTGTCAGTTCCAGATTTCTCTATTCTCAGCAGCTAAATGTGTGAGGTCTTTAGCACTAGGCTCTTAGCATCTAGTTATGGTGAACAACCAAGAGAAAACACAGCAGTAGCCTATGTTTAGGCACCTCTGGGAACACCCCTAACCAATAACTTGGCATTGAGCTATTTATGTAGTAACTCATTTCTTCTGGGAACATCCATGATTTTTTTAAAACAAGGCCTCCATAGTCCATGATGGCCTGTAGCTTTACTATTTAGCTCAGATTAGCCTCCAATTTTTCAGTCCTCCTATCTCAGCCTCCCAACTGCTGGGATTATGGGTTTGAGCCATCATACCTTACAAGAAATTTCTTTAATGACTAGAAACACTTCTTTCAAAGAAAAAGGTAGGCAAATGTGACTAAATTTAAGTTTACCAAAATTCACCATGAGGATGTAAAATGAGAGCTAGAAGAGGACTCAGTGGATTGGAGCACTTACTGGGCCATGGAGGAGCACACATTTAATCCCAGCACGGGAGGCAGTGGCAGACAAATCTCTGCATTCAAGGCCAGCCAGATCTACAGAGAGAGTTCTAGGACTACAGTGAGAAACCCTGTCTTGGAAAAAAAAAGAAATAAAAATATTTGAGGAGATAGATTTACCCTAATTTGAACACTACATAAAATATGTATGTATTGAAACAAAGTACCCAGATTTACCCTAATTTGAACACTACATAAAATATGCATGTATTGAAACAAAGTACCCAGATTTACCCTAATTTGAACACTACATAAAATATGCATGTATTGAAACAAAGTACCCAACAAATATGTATAATTTTATTTAATACATCTGTGAAAAGTAAACATTTTAAATACAAAACATTCCTAAAATGAACACAAGATGAATGGGCACTATACAAAGCAATAAACAAAATGGTTGACCACATGAAAAGGTGTGAGACCTCATTAACAATAAAGAAAAATTCTATTGAAGTCAGTAATTATGGACTGATACGATGGTTTATCAGATAAAGGCATTTGCAGCCAGGCCTGATGCGAGTTTGATCACTGAATTCCACATGGTGGACGGAAAAAGCTGACTCCTGCAAGTTGTCCTAAGACCTCCACAAGTACACTGTGGTATAAGTGCACATGCATGCACACACAGGTAACCACTACTGTTATATGGGTTTTTATTATGTGAGTGTGTGTGTAGAAGTCAGAGAACAACTTACAAGGGTGAATTCTCTTTCACCATGTAAAGCAAAGGTCCTCTCCTTCCATCATGCACATCTAAGGGATGGAAGGTGGCAAGCCCTTCTCCCCACTGAGCCATCTCTCTGGCCCCTTTGTGATTTGAATATTATATTTTATTTTACACCATTGTATCTAACTTGACTACAGTAGTTACAGAGAGACTGGTGGCTATAGATAATCTAAGTCCATCTTGCAATAAATACTGGCCGAGAAGCTATATTAGTTTCATATTATAATAAATCATCCCAAACTTAATAAACCAATACAAACTTTCATACAGTTCTGGAAAGTAGACCACCAAGATGGGTCTCAGTGGACTAGGATCTGAACTCAGGTCCCCAGGCTTGCATAACAAGCACTTTACCCACTGAGCCATCACCCCTAGCCCTGGAAACAGTCTTTAACCCAGCCTTTACCTCATTTTTTTTAGGTGTGGATCTAGGCTTTAATGATGAGCCATCTCTCCAGCCCTCTGACTTCTTTAAAGAAGCACTACTCAAAGCCACTATCCTTATCTTTTTTATTAACTTAAGTGGTCTCCACATTGGCCTTCTAGCTTTTTCTACATTGTTTCCTATTACCCATTCATCACACAAACAAGCAGCTTTCTTTTCTGAAATACCACTTCCCCTTTATTTTATTACTTATTATCTAGTAAGATAATCAACCCATATTCTTTCATATTTTGGGAAGCCCAGTTTGGACATGTGAGTGGGGGGACAGGTTACAAACAAAAAAATCTTATATTTCTCTAGTCTTATCTGTTTGAAATCCTCCACAAACCTCTCATTACATTGAGATTCAAACTCATACCAGGGTCTTTTTTGGAGGTGGTTCAAAAACAAACTTTTTATTACATTTTATTTTATTTGGGGGGTGGGTATGTACATGTGGAAGTCAGAGGACAACTTGTAGGAGTTCGTTCTCTACCATGTGGGACCAGGGATCAAACTCAGATCATCAGGCTTGTTAACAAGTACCTTTATCCACTGAGCCATTTCACCAGCCCTTGATACATTTTTCTTGAGACTGGTCCTTATTCTGTATTTGAAGAGGACCTTGAACTTCTGATCTTCCTGTCTCCACCCCCCCCCCCAATACTGAGATGAATAGGCATGCATTACTCAGTCCAGGTTTACATGGTGCTGTGGATTACACCCAGAGCTCCATGCATGCTAGCAAGCACTTTACCACACTCCAAGCCCATTACTATAGGCTCTTAAGAGCCAGTCTTTACACACCTTTGCAATCTGTCTCATGCTGCTATCTCTTGGTTATAGTACTCCAGGCATACTGACCTCTCTTCACAAACTCCACTTCTTACTATAGCTATAACTTCAAATAACCATTTTGTAACTGAAATAGTTGACATCAACAAGTAAAAAATATATAGCCCATATCTAAGTTTGGAAGCCTGATAAAATAGAGATCAATGAACCAGTTCCCCAAGTTAAGATAGGTGTAGTTGAAATCTTAGAACTTAAAGACTGGTAAAGTATTACAACTTCAAACAACCCTGGGTGACACAGTGAAATCCTGTTAGAAAAAAAAACCTCAACATATAGAAATTATTGGTCCCACTGAAATGTCTGGTCTCTTTTCAAACAATGCAAAATCTATTGTTCTCTCTGTAATATTATCTACTGCATACATAAGGATCCATGAATAGCATTTTTAAAGTTTTCTAGTCTTTTAAAACACTTGGAAGACATTTACTTTAAAGCTCCTTACAAAGATTTTGATTTTATTAGTTCTTTGGGAATTTGTACAATGTGTTTTGATCATAGTCACCCTGTTTCCAACCCTTCTCAGACCCAGCCCCTTTCCCTGCCCACCCAACTTTATGTTCTTTATTTTTTTCACCCATCAAGACTAATTTGTGCTGACAACATATATTTGACTTGTGGCCTTCTACTGGAACATGGTCAACCCAAGAGTGGACTTGCAGAGCATAGTACACACCTTTAACCCAGGCAAAGGGGGCAGAAGCAGGCAATCTCTGAATTCACTGCCAGCCTGCCTGGTCTACAGAACAAGTTCCAGGACAGTAGAGCTACACAGAGAAACCCTTTCTTAAAGAAACAAAAACATTAAAAAAGAGACTGGGGTCTCCCCTCCCAGCAGCTGTCCATTGCTAACAGCTCTCTCACTAGGGGTGGGGGTCCAAGACCCCCTTCCTCTCTGCATGCTCTGGCTTGAGCTTACACAAGGTCTATGCATGCTAACAAAATCTCTTGTGAATTCATACATGCAGCTTCCCCTGCTATGTGCACAGGACACCATTTTTCTATATTCATCCACCATGCCTGACTCTTAAGTCTTTCCACCCCTTTCTACAATGATCACTGAGACTTGAAGAGGGGATGTGATATAGAGGTCCCATCTAGGGGTGAGCATTTCACAATCTGCTATTCTCTGCCCCTGGACCTGCTTACAAACACTTTAACTTAAGGAGTGCAATGGTTAGACTTGCTTTCAGAAAGATCCCCATGGTAGCCAGGGCAGAGAGAATTTTAACATGGATTAACAAAGGTGATCAGGGATTCTGGGAATATTGTCTGACCTTAGACTGAAGCTTGACTTAGTAGTATAACAGCAGAGACTGAGGATACAGATAATGAAACACCATAAAGTATAATCAAGATATAAAACATCAGAAAGTAAAACCAGGATCATAGCTAGTGAGATATTATAAGGGAAAAAGAAATGAAGGTATGGTATAGTCAAGGACAATGTCATCATTAAACAGCCATTCCACCTCTCGTTGCTCCAGATGTATAAGTTCGACCTTGCACCAGATCCCAAGGAGCTAGCAGCCATTGAGGCTAGAAGAAATCGTGAAAAGGAACGACAATGCCGATTCTTCAATGTGCGGAACCGAGTCATGGGGGTGAGTGGGTAATGGGTAACTTTACAAGACTGGGATTAGCCAGGCGGTGGTGGTGGTGGTGGCGGCGGTGGGGTGGCACACGCCCTTAATCCCAGAACTTGGGAGGAATTCGAGGCCAGCCTGGACTACAGAGTGAGTTCCAGGACAGCCAGGGCTACACAGAGAAACCCTGTCTTGAGGGGGGTGGGGAATAAGACTGGGATTACTTGCCCGTATGGCTAGAAAGGAATGTAGCAGTACATTATAACCCTTCTGGACTCAAGCATGCCCTAGGACTGGAAAGGCAAGAGCTAGGAGACCAACCTCATATGCCTGGGCAGGGCTTAGGAAGAGAGGCAGGATTGTGAAGAAAGATGATAGGGTGACAGCTGGCTCTCCTCTGGTCAGTCTTGGACTATAGCTGGTTCTGGAGAAACAATGTGGAACCATAATAGGGTATAAAGAAAATTTGATACTACATAAACCTAGGATATTTCTGCAAGGCTAAATATGATGACATTGTTATATTAGTTGCTTTTCTTATTACTGTGATAAAATACCTGACAAACTCAAGGAAGGAAAGGTTTGTTTTGGCTCATTTTAAGTATATAGTCCATTATTGGAGGAAAAGAGCTGGAGGTGGCTGGTCAATTTGCACCCATACTTAGCAAGCAGAGTTCAGCTCATTTTTCTCCTTTTTGTTCAGTCCATGACACTAGTCCATGGTATGGTACTGCCTACAGTTAGGGCAGGTTTCCCCCACGTGAAATAGACATGTCCAAAAGTTTCTCTACTAAATAATTCTAGATGCTGTCAAGCCGACAATATTTCCTATATCATATCATTTATTTCGGAGGAGCATATGGGACCACAGTGCATACATACATGACTATAGAGGTCAAAAGATAACTTCCGTCCACCATGTGGTTCTCTGGTATCCAACTTGGTTGTCAGGCGTAAACTTTGCCCATGAAACCATCTTACCAGACCATGTTGTCAATAGTAACCTTCACCAAGGTCACCAGCTGTGACCCAAGCTGAGGGAGACAGACTGAAGGAATGTTTATTTTTCACCCTTTCATACTATTTTGAAATATTTTCAGTGAATTATAATAAAAAGGGAAATACTGATAGCTTTAAAAAACAAACAATTGCTGAGTGAGTGGGTAGAGAAAGGATCCAGGAAAGACACCATACTTGTGTTCAAAGCCAGGTCTGCTATTATATATGTATGGCTTATGGTGCATGACCTATCTTTTCCTCCTCTGTAAAAAGAGACCAAATAAAGCATTGAGATATCAACTTTGAAAAAAATCAGAGCTTATTACCTGACCAAAAGCAAACTGAAGTTTGAGTAGTCTGAGATTCTGGAATTTGCAAGAATTTCCTCAGGACCTACCCTGGACCAAGCACTATGTTGGACAGTGGGGAATACAGTGATAGCTAAGGCCTAGCTTCTCCCCCAAAACAGCTCACAGCCTAGTGGAGGAGATAATAGAGAGGCTAATGTCAATACAATATGGCAAGTGGGTCCTAGAGTCTATGAGGGTAGAAGCTTCCTGAGCAAGTCTTGAAGGGTAAATTGAAGTATGGTAAAGGGAGGAATGAAAGACTGTTCCAAAGGGAGGAAACAGTTGGAACAAAAGCTGTGGGTTTGAAACAGCATAAGATGTGCAGAGAACTAGAAGTGCAGTTCCTTCCAGTACTGTGAGAGGAGCCGGGGAAAGGGGAAGGAAGAGATAAAGGCAGAGAAGCAGCAGCCAGATGACAGAGGTGTTTACAGGCTTTGTTCGGGGGTTAGAGCTTTATCCAGGAGATCCTGGAGAGTTACAGGGTAACTTTGAAGAGGGTAATTCCGAAACAGCATCCTTTAGGGCATTCAGTGTACATGCTCAGACCCCACTCTAACTTAGCTCCTTTCTTTGAGATGCAGGTGGATGTGGAAGCGCTCAACTACCAGGTGGAGGAACGAAAGTTCCGGGAGGCAATAGAGCGAAGCAAAGATATGGCTTATGGTAAATACTCAAGGCTGGGGCAAAACAAAGGTATAATCCAGAAAGAGCGGCCTGAAGTTGGGCAATTCTGCCTCAGAATGGAGCCTGAGGCTCTGAAGGGTGATGAGACATACCAAATGACATTGGGAAGAGGCTTGGAAGCAGAGGTTGACTGGGCTCTGTTCTAGGTGTCTTCATGTATGTCCCTGTCAATCACTCTTAGGTACCAAGCATGCACACTATGATCTGGTGGCACAGATGCTAGAGAAAGAAGAGGCAGAGCGAGCATGCCGGCTGTCCAAGAGAGTACAGGATTTTCGGGAACAAAGGCAACAATTCAAGAATGGACACGAATTCGACTTCTGGGATCCAGACCATCTCCAGGAGTTTCAGGTCCCTTATTGGGAGAATGAGGCATACTTCGGCCCAGCCAGCATGCAGTACTTCGTTGGAGAGGACCTGGACAGAGCCTCACACCTGAGAATGCAGCAGGAACAGCTGAGATACAACCTGGAGAAACAGCTACAGGAGCAACAGGCAGCCAGAGAAGAGGAGGCTCGAGCAGGTGAGGAGCACAGCAGGGAGTTCATCCTGCCTGGGTACAGCACTGTGTCAGGAGGTTCTTTACCCATACAGCTGAAGCGGAAAGGTGAGTCTGTACAAGTCCTAACTTCCCTGCTTTGGGCAAATGACTATTCCTCTCTATAATTCAGTTTGTCTTCTTCATTTCATGAGGCAGGGTCTTGCTATTTATGTTCAACCTAGTCTGGGCTAAACCTCAGCAATCCTCCTTCCTCAGCCTCCAGAATACTGTCGTTTCAAGCATATGCCATCTTGACAGCTCAGTTTCTTCATCTTTAAAATGGGGATTATAATCTACATCATATAGAATGTGTGTGTGTGTGTTAAGACTTTGAACTTGCTATGTAACCAAGGATAACCTTTAAGTTCTGACCTTCCTGCCTGTCTCTTAAGAGCTGGAATTAAAGGCATACACAACTACACTGGACTAGGCAGGGAGTTCTCTGAGACAGGATCTGATTCTGTGGTATCCTTAGAACCCAACAAATAACTTTGAGACTGAGACTTAAAGAAATTACATTATTTACTTAAGGCCACACAACTGAAAGGTGACAGAGCTTCATTGTCACCCAAGTTGCTATGCTTTGTAAACACCAAACACAAAGTATGTTGAACAAATAACTACTGCATGAATGGGCACTAGACTAGGCACGTCCAATGCCCTGCCTGTATTTCTCTGTAGCTCTGCTCAGTGACCAACTGCGCCTCGCCGCGGACACGCGGGCTGCTGAACTGGCTAGACTGGAGGAATCCTGTCGAGCAGCGATGAGGACTGCTATGGCCAATGCCAACAAAGCCCAGGTATGTTCGGAACCATCCAGTGTACTAAGCCCATCGCAATTCCTGAACAAAGTCCTGGGGAACCTTAGCCACACCTTTCTCCTTATATCCCATTTCAAACCAGTGTAAGCATTCTCATCTACCCAAGCCTTCCACCTAAGATGCTATTAAAGCATAAGTCCCGTCTCTCGCTACCCCAGATGTAGGGTGTTTAAGAACAGGCATTGACCTCCATCTCTGACCTCTCAGCCTAAGGCCTTCCTAAGTACAGAGAAATTCCCTGGCTCTTCTGCCTCCACCATGCCTGTAGGTTCAGTAAAAATCCATGCTATGTCTCTCCCTTCTCTCTGGGATGGGTAGAGAAGGTGTTGGCTGTATTTTTCCAACACCTTTAAGTGAGTTTCCTAAGGCTGGGCCCCCAAATGTTTATATTTGGGGACCCTACTAGGCAGCCAAGCAAGCCCTGCAGCAGCGCCGTGAACAGCAGCAGCAACAGGAGGCCAACCTCGCAGAGATAAAGAAACATGTCACCAGTGACCTGCTGACCGAGAATCCTCAAGCTGCCCAAAGACCCAACGCTCCTCACCGGGTCCTGCCCTATTGTTGGAAGGGCATGAGTGCAGAGCAGAGAGCTGCCATCAGGAAAACCCAGGAAACCCAACGACAAGAAAAGAAGGAACAGCGCCAAGCCGAAAAGTTAGTGGAAGCTGAGTGGGGAAGCCAAAACAAACGGTTGGCCGAAGCAGCACTGGAGCTGGAAGAACAGGAGAGGGAACTGTGTGCAGAATTTCGAAGAGGACTGGGCTCCTTCAACCAAGAGCTAGCCAAGGATCAGCAAGCTCGGTGAGTTCTAGGGTGTAGCAATGGGGAGGAAGACCAGGGATAGGTGGGGAGGATGACAGAGCAGGGAGAGGGAAAACTCATCACCTGAGGCCTTTGAATTTTCACAGGCAAAATTATCTGAATTCGGTCATCTACACCAATCAGCCTACTTCGCACTATTACCTACAGTTCAACACCAGCAGCCGCTGAGCTCAGGATGGCCACCTCCCTTCTCACAGGTGGCCAGGAGTCAAAAAAAAATGCTGCATACCTTCATTTCTAATCTCTGCCCAGTAGGAGGAAACTAAGCCCAAACCTCCACTGTCTACTCTAGGTAATAAAATTGTTCGATACAATCAACCACGTGTTAGAACAGCACTCATAGGTATGCGATACCTCCTCTCACAGTCCACACCAGAGCTCTCATGTATCCAACCTCAGAGCCTTCACTCTCTTCCCCATCTTAGTCCCCCTAGCACACAAGACTGCGCACACCCTGTAGGTTTGAGCATTTATTAGGCACAGAAGGTGAGTGGAGCAGAGTTACAAGGTGGCTGTTCGCTTTCCTTCAAACTGAAAAGGAGTCGGTGTTGGTCCTGCCTTGGCCCTTTAAGGCTGCATCCGAATGGCCCCATCCAGCCGGATGACCTCCCCATTCAAGAATGGGTTCTCGATTACGGTCTGGACCAGATGAGCATATTCAGCGGGGTCACCTAGTCGGCTGGGGAAGGGTACCTGGCTGGCCAAGAAGTTGCGCACTTTCTCTGGAAGGGTGGTAAGCAGTGGAGTGGCAAACAAACCTGGACAAGAATACCGGGATCAGAGGCTTGTTCTTGTTTTCAGTTACTCGGTTCTTCCTCCCTTTAGTGCTAAGCTGCTCCATTTAGGAAGTGGGCACCTTCTCTCATCTGCCTACAGGTCCCACCCAGTCCTACTGTGGCAAAAAGGTAAGAAAGAGAAATGTCTACCTGGAGCAATTGTTACCACACGGATGCCTATAGGAGCCAGATCTCGAGCAATGGGCAGTGTCATGCCCACTATGCCCCCTTTGGATGCAGAGTATGCAGCTTGTCCAACCTGGAAAAAGAGTGGAGAACATATGTGGGAGACCCCCCCCCAGAAGTCATTCAGCTAAGAGCCTCCCTCCCCAGCCCACCCCAGTCCACATACCTGGCCCTCAAAGGCAGCCACGCTGGCTGTGTTAACGATAACTCCACGTTGGCCTCCCTGGTCTGGTTCATTCTGGCCCATCTCCCCAGCAACCAGGCGGATCACATTGAATGTGCCTATGAGATTCACCTGGAAGATGGTAGAGCCATGATGTAGGATGTAGGGCAGGGGCTGCCTGGTTTCCTTCTATGCTTTGGGAGTACCCACCGCCACACATTCCTGCCCGTGGAGATCCGCCAAGGCCTTACATTGATAACCCGCTGGAAGTCCTCCAGGGTGTGGACCTTTTTGTTCTTTTGGTGGTATGTCTTAATGGCCACTGCGATGCCTGCACAGTTGACGGCCACATCGATGCGGCCAAACTTTTCTTTTGCTAGAGTCAAAGCTGCTTGTATCTCCTTCTCAGAGGTCACCTTGAAAGGAAGATATGAAGGAAAGGTATTTCTTTCCTAGCATACAGAAACTACTAAACTTAGAGAGGAGGGCAGACCCAGGCCTTGAGTGGGAACAGACCCGTGCCAGCACAAGGGGGTGGCAAGAATTAAAATAAAACAAATGATGATGAAAAGGGAAATAGGTTCTATAGAAAAGTGTTGCAAAACATTTTCTAGTCTGTATTCTCTTGATTCATATGCCCCTGCTTATTCTCAGTTGATATAGATTAGGGCACTATAAACAGTGTTTTTGGATTTTTTTCTCTTTTGCAAGTACTGATGACTAAACCCAGGTGCCTCCCACATGCTAGGCAAGAACTGTAGCACCGAGGTATAGTCCAATACAGTCTGTTCTGAAAATTACAGGAACATGACCTAGTTTTAAAAGAAAAAATCCCTACCTGCTGAGTTTAAGTTTTTCAACTCTGTAAATGTAAAGTTTCTGGGCAAGATATGCATTCCAACTGTCCATATCGTCTCCAGGAAATTCTGGTGTGTCCAGTCTTTTTATCCCCATGGTGCTGAGCCTGGCTTTAGCTTTCTTACTGCAAGGCTCTCAGAGTGCTCAAGACTCGGGTCAAAACTAAAAGGAGATGAGTTCCCCCATGCTTACGTATGTCTGTGTGTGTCTGTGTGTGTCCGCGCGCTCGCACGTGCACAAAATGTACCTGCCAGGGCGCATGTGTGGAGGTCAGAGTTGTATCTCTCATTCTATCATATGGTTCCCAGGGATCAAAGTAAGGTTGTCATGGATGCCATCCAGTCCATTCACCCACTAAGCCATCTGACCGAGCCCAGACTGCACTCCTATGGAAGGAATCCCCCAAGTTTCCTCATGCACACCCTAGCCGAGTCACGACTCACATTTGCTGGGGCAAATATGCAGCTTTCTCCTAACTTCTTGGCTTGGGCTTCGCCGTCTGAGTTAGGCACATCCAGAAGTACAGCTGTGGCCCCTTGTCCCACCAGTCTTTTGGCCGTAGCCAGGCCAAGGCCCGAGGCTCCTCCCGTTACTACTGCAACCAAGCCCTGTAAGGAGGAACGAGGTGAACCGCTACTGTCCGGACCCCCGTCCACCACCACCACCACCTTTTCATTTGCCAATTCTAGAATTCGGCGAAGAAGTGGGGACGGTCAGTGACTTAGATGTGCTTCCTCTCCTCAGCGGTGAGACCTGGGGGGAGGGGCGTGTCAGCCCAGGAATGTGTTTTCCGTGACCCCTCACATACATATGCAGGTGAACGTTGGCTGTTCACCCATTGAGCCCAACCGCCGCCCAACCACGCCAGGCCAAGCAGCACCCTTTTCTCCAGGCACAGACCTCTCCTGTCTCGTTCCTGCCCGCGCAGTCCTAGCCTGCATAAAAACAAACGTTAGAGGCACAGAGCAGTCTACCTTCACGCTCCGAACTGCCGCAGCCATCTTGCACGAGCCTCGCCACCGGAGGAGAGCTTTCAGTGCCTCTTGCACATGCGCTCGCTGATTGGCCGACGCAGAGCCGCCTCCTGAGCTGTGGCGGGTGGGGGGCGGAGAGCAGTCGCCGCGCAGAGGGGGTGGGGGCGATAGGGGCGTGGCCTGCTGCCCCGGACGTTGGAAAGGGAAAAGTTTCGATCCCAGGCTAAGAAACGTTTCCTTTTTAGAAAAAAACTAGTGGCACCAGCGTGAAATCATGACTCTTTCGTCCTGCTCTCTAGCTGATCTTTTGGCAGACAGCTCCACCGGAAAAATCCAGGGCGAAGATAGAAACAGTCCCTTCAGAAACTGAACCCCGTTCTCAGGAAAGCTTTCAAGTGTAAATGAAACCGATTCCTATGCTGCCAGGTGCTACCCGGGCCTGGGCGTACACGGGGTGTAATAAATGTCCATATTCCCAAGGAGGACACGGTTCATTTAGGAAAAGATAAAATTGCAGGATAGACAACTAAAAGAGCAGAGAACCTGATTTTTTTTCCAGTGATGAAATCAAACCCTAAGGCCTTGTACCTGTTAAGCAAGCACTCTACCGTACAGCTACAAACAGCCCAACTACAGATTCCAGAATACTCAGCTGAGAATGAGGAAAAGAAGATTCTGAAGTACAGACAGGCAGCAGAGACACAAATAAGTTGAAGTAAGGATAGAGAGAGGCCAGGCAAATTAAACTTTTATGCAGGGGACAGGGCATGTCACTAGGAGATAGACATAGGAGGCAGGCCTTATGAAGCATGTACTTCTGTAAAGCAGACTCAGAGTCAAGGACATCTCTCATGAGCTCAGCCTTTGGTCTGTTTCTGTGTTCAGTGCCCAGATCACACATTGTAGAGCAGACCTCATCTAGAGATTGTTGTTAAAAACTCAGGTCTCTGGTCATCCTACAATATCTTTCAGTCAATACTCAATTAGGGACTTGAGGGTGGACATCTAAACTGTCTTCAATCCATATTTTGTCTCAACTCAAAGTCTTCAGGCCCACAAATCTGAGCCTACACTTTCTGCCTATAAAACTGCCTATGTCCTTGCTATGTTAACTATTTTCCCATCTACTTCCCTATCAAGGAAAAACGTCCCTCAAGGACTCTTGGTTGTTGATAGCCAGTATAAGTATACTGATTTTTACTACTTTAATCAAAGCACTTAGCACCAGATTAGAAGTCTTTATTTTTTTATTCGGTTTTTTGGATTTGGTTTTTCCGAGACAGGGTTTTTCTGTGTAGCCCTGGCTGTCCTGGAACTCACTCTGTAGACCAGGCTGGCCTCGAACTCAGAGATCCACCTGCCTCTGCCTCCCAGAGTGCTGGGATTACAGGCGAGTGCCACCACCGCCCGGCAGAAGTCTTTATTTTTTAACTGCCACCCTGTGTGTGTGTGTGTGTGTGTGTGTGTGTGTGTGTGTGTGTGTGTAGTCAAAAGGGCAACTATAGGACTTGATTCTCTCCTTCCATCATGTGGGTTTGGGGAATCAAACACAGATCATTAGGCTTGGTGATGGCGCCTTTACCTACTGAGCCATTCTACCAGTCCCAGACTTACAATCCAAATGTCTATGTGAAGTGTTCCTATCAACTATGACTCTAGTGTTCTGGAGGCAGAAGCAGAATAACTATAGGAAATTTTGAAGCCATGGTGGTTTACATAGCCAAACTTAGGCTAGTCAGGAATATACTACGTGGTGAGACCCTGTCTCAAAGGGAGGGGGGCAATTTTGTACTCAAAAAAAAAAAAAAAGGCATTCTTCTCTGGCCTAATATACTTACTTCAGTTATAGTGGACTCCTTTGTGTTCATTTTTACATTTTAAAAATTGATTTATTACCTCGTATATTATATCCTGACCACAGTTTCCCGTCCTTCCTTCTGCCCCTGCCTTATTCCAGTTCCTCCCTCCCCCATCCACTCTTCCATTTCCCTTCAGAAAAGGGCAAGCCTCTCAGGGATATCAGCCAAGCATGGCAGAGCAAGTTGCATTAAGATTAGGCACCTTGGCTCTCGGCTCCTCCCTGTTCCAGAGACAGCTGCATCTTCTAGTGTAGTGTCAGCCTCATCCTGTAGACAAAATGGTGAAGGTCGGTGTGAACAGATTTGGCCTTAATGGGTGCCTGGTTACCAGGGCTGCCTTCTGCTCTGCACATGGCACAGTGGAGATTGTTGCCATCAACGACCCCTTCATTGACCTCAACTACATGGTCTACATGCTCCAGTCTGACTCCTCCCATGGCAAATTCAACAGCACAGTCAAGGCTGAGAATGGGAAGCTTGTCATTAACGGGAAGCCCATTGCCACCTTCCAGGAGCGAGGTCCCGCTAACATCAAATGGGGCGATGCTGGTGATGAGTATGTCATGGAGTCTACTGGCATCTTCACCACTATGGAGAAGGCTGGAGCCCACTTGAAGGGTGGGGCCAAAAGGGTCATCATCTCCACCCCTTCTGCCGATGCCCCCATGTTTGTGATGAGTGTGAACCATGAGATATATGACAAGTCACTCAAGATTGTCAGCAATGCATCCTGTACCACCAACTGCTTAGCTCTCCTGGCCAAGGTCACCCATATAACTCTGGCATCGTGGAAGGGCTCATGACCACCGTCCATGCCATCACTGCCACTCAGAAGACTGTGGATGGCCCCTCTGAGAAGCTGTGGTGTGATGGCCATGGGGCTGCCCAGAACACCATCCCTGCATCCACTGGTGCTGCCAAGGCTGTGGGCAAGGTCATCCCAGAGCTGAATGTGAAGCTCATTGGCATGGCCTTCCATGTTCCTACCTGCAATGTACCTGACATAGATCTGACATGCCACCTGGAGAAATCCACCAAGTAGGATGACATCAATAAGGTGGTGAGGCAGGCATCTGAGGGCCCACTGAAGGGCATCCTGGGCTACACTGAGGACCTGGTTATCTTCTGCAATTTCAACAGCAACTCCCACTCCTCCACCTTTGATGCTGGGGCTGGCATTGCTGTCAATGACAACTTTGTAAAGCTCATGTCCTGGTATGACAATGAATACAGCTACAGCAACAGGGTGGTGGGTCTCATGGCCTCCATGGAGTAAGAAGCCCTGGCCCGCCCACCCCAGCAAGGACACTGACAGTAAGAGAGAGGCCCTCGGTTGCTGAGGAGTCCCTCTCCCAACCTGGCCCCCAACACTGAGCATATCCCTCACAATTTCCATCCCAGACCCCCATAATAACAGGAGGAGCCTAAGGAGCCCTCCCTACTCTCTTGAATACAATCAATAAAGTTCGCTGCACCCCCCAAAAGAAGATTAGGCACCCCCCTGCATATTAAGGCTGGAGATCTCAAAAGCAGGCAAAAGTATCAAAAAAAGACCCTACTGCCACTGTTAGGAGTCCCACAAAACCACCAATGAAGTGGGAATTTCTGGTTCCTTTGGAGCCTCAGTTATGCTATATGATGTTTTGCTAGGGCAGACAGGTGAAAGGATGTTTTGCTGAAGCAGACATGTAAGAGGTCGTGTAATGTTTAGAAAGAATATAAATATGACCCCACAGACAGTGGAAGGAGGCTCTGGCTTTGGTTTGCCTTGCTCTGCCTCGTTGTCGTTGCTGACTATGGATTAGCAACATTGTGTTGCTGACCTTTGCCTGCTATGACTTCATAGAGAGTAAATCGCCAAAGAATTCATGGTATACCAGTGGCTTCTTGCTACTTCTGCAGAATCATGCTAATTGGCAGAGCCTTGCCATTTCTTTTGGATCGAACTGCCTTTGCTGATTCATGGCTGGTGTTTGCAGAGAAGACTGGACTGCCATTACTGATTCCTGTTGGTGTTGTGCTAGAGGACTGGACTGCTGACAATGAAGATTGGAATCCCCCCCCCCCCAAGAACTATTTCTAAACAGGTCCACAACCCTTGTTCCCTCTCTGATGACAACTGGGTTAGGCACTAATCTAAGAGTACAGAAAAATATCATTAAGCATCATTTCAATGACTTTTTTCCAGTCACAATTGGTTCTATCCTTGGTCTCTGGGCTATGTGCCCTCTGGTTTTTGGTCCTCCAGGTAGTGTCACAGGTGGCCTCCCTCTCATGGTCTCAGACTGAACCAGTCATTGGTTAGCTACTCCCACAATTTCTGCACCACCTTTACCCCAGCACATCATCTGGCAGGACACATTGTAGGCTGAAGGTTTTGTAACTGAGTTGATGTCTCAAATCCTCCACTAGAAGTCTTGCCAGGTTGTAGGAGCTGGCCAGTTCTGACTCCTTATCCTGCATTACTAGGAGTTTTAGTTAGGGTCATCTTAATAGATTCCTGGAAGTTTCCATTGCACAAGGTTTCTAGCTTGCCCCCAAATTGTCCCTCCCCCTAATTCCAGTTGTCTTTCCCAGGACTCTTTTCCCTCCTTCCTCTCCCCACCTGATCCCTCCTGTTCCCATCCCCCCAGTCCACCTGCAATATCTATTCTATCTTCCCTCCCCAGGGAAATAGAACCATGTTACCCTCTTGAGTTCTTGTCATTTAGCCTCTCTGAGTCTGTAGATTGTAGCATAATTACCGTTTACATTGTAGTTAATAGCCACTTATAAGCAAGTACATACAATGTTTGTCTTTCTGGGTCTGGGTTGCCTCTCTCAGGATGATTTTTTTCTAGTTCCATCATTTGTCTGTAAATTTCAGGGTGTCATTTTTTTTATTAAATTGTTTTATTTACATTCTAAATGTTGCCCCCTTCCCTGTCCTTACTCCCAAAGTTCTTCACCCCTTCCCCTCCACTTTGCCTCAAAGAGGGTATTCCCTCACTCTCCCACTCCCAGTCCCCCACCTCACCTGCCCCTAGCATCCCTGAGGCATCAAGCCTCTACAGGACTAGGCATCCTCTCCCACTGAGGACAGACAAGGCAGCCCTCTGCTACATATGTGCCAGGGACCACAGATCAGCCCATGTGTGCTCTTTGGTTGGTGGCTCAGTCTCTGTGAGCTCCCAGGGGTCCGGGTTAGTTGACACTGTTGGTCCAGTTAGTTGACACTGTTGTTCTTCCTATGGGGTTGCCATCCCCCTCCGCTCCTTCAGTTCTTCCTCCAACTCTTCCATAGGGGTCCCTGACCTCAGTCCAATGTTTGGCTGTGAGTATCTGCATCTGTCTCAGTCAGGAGCTGGTACAGCCTCTCAGAGGACAGCCATGCCAGGCTCCTGTCTGTGAGCACAACATGGCAGCAGTAATAGTGTCAGGGTTTGGTGCTTGCGCATAGGATGAATCCCAAGTTAGGCCAGTCACTGGATGATCTTTCTTTAAGTTCCTGTGTCTCTTCATTTCCTTTAGACAAGAACAATTCTTTGTCAAAAATTTTGAAGATGTGTCTGTGGCCCCATCTTGCCACTAGAGGTGGTCTCTTCAGGTTCTGTCTCCCCACTGTTGAACATTTCAGCTAAGGTCCTTGAGTCCTTGAGTGCTGGGAGCCTCTCACATCCCAGATTTCTGGAACTTTCTAGAGGCTCCCTCTGACCCCCCCCCCCAATCCTTGCAGCTGCATATTTTATTTCATCCTCTAGGCTTCTCTCCTCTCTCCCCCATATGTGATCCTACCTCCCTTTTCTCCACCCTCTCCCCTCTCCCATCTCCCACCCAGGTCCCTCCCTTCCTCAGCCTCCTGAGATTATTTTGTTCCCCCTTCTAAGTGGGATTGAACCATTCCCACTTCCTTCCTTGTTAAACTTGATACAGTCTGTGAGTTGTATCATGGCTATTCTGTACTTTTTGACTAATATCCACTTATCAGTGAGTATATACCACACATGTCCTTTTGGATCTGGGTTACCTTGTTCAGAAAGATATTTTCTAGTTCCATCCATTTGCCTGCAAAATTCATGATGTCCTTATTTTTAATAGCTGAGTAGTGCCAGGTAGTGGTGGCGCACACCTGTAATCCCAGCACTTTGGGAGGCAGAGGCAGGTGGATTCCTGAGTTCGAGGCCAGCCTGGTCTACAGAGTGAGTTCCAGGACAGCCAGGGCTACACAGAGAAAAAAACCAAATTCAAAAAAAAAAAAATAGCTGAGTAGTACTCCATTGTGTAAATGTACCACACTTTCTGTATCTATTCCTCTGTTGAGGGACATCTGGGTTTTTTCCAGCTTCTGACTATTATAAATGGGCTGCTATGAACAGAGTGGAGCATGGGTCCTTATGGTATGCCCAGGAGTGGGTCTTCAGGTAGAACTATTTCCAATTTTCTGAGGAACCACCAGATTATTTTCCAGAGTGGTTGTATCAGTTGCAATTCCACCAACAATGGAGAAGTGTTCCTCTTTCTCCACATCCTCACCAGCATGTGCTATCACTTGAGTTTTTGATCTTAACCTTTCTGATGGATATAAGGTAGAATCTCAGGGAAGTTTTCATTTGCATTTCCCTGATGACTAAGAATGTTTCAAGTAGAAACTTAAGGGCTCTTTGGAAACTCAGTTGTGTTGGATGGTGTTTTGCTGGGGAAAACACATGAAGGAGTGTTTTCCTGAAGTGGACACAGTTGAAAGGCTAAGGCAGACTTATAAAGAAACGTTTTTCTGAAGCAGGCACAGGTGAAAGGATGTTCTGCTAAAGCAAGGATGTGACAGGGCATGTGATGAAGGATCCTTCACTAATAACACGCATGCATTGGTCCACCTTACATTGTGTAGTTGAGCTCCATTTGTCGGGACTCCATAGAGAGAAAATGAGCCAAAACACGTGTGGTGGCATGCTGCAGTTTCTTGCCACTTCCACAGATAGGCTGATTGGCAGAGTGATGGCAGCTGAGACAGACGCATGTGCTGAGGCAAGACCCGTGGAGGAGACATGATGTTTGGAGGGAGGATAAAAAGGACTCAGTGGACAGTGACGGAAGCTAGGAGCTTGGCTTGCTGGTTCATCTTGTTGGTCTCGAGTCTTCACTGATCTTTGATTTGATGAGAGAGACACAGCCAAGAACTTCTCCTGGCATCCCTCTGGGTACCTCTGAGGCTGAGGCCTGGCTGTCTCTGCTAAGTAGTGCCACTGCTGCTGATTCCTGTTTGCTATCCCTATTCTACCAATCTGGACGGTTGGTGTATCCATGAAGTGTTTGCAAGTGGATCAAGCTGCCGCTGCTAATTCCCGTCAACTGAACTGTCGACTTCCTGACAACACAGATAGGCTTTGCTCCAAAGAACCATTCCTAAACAGATCCACTTCCCCTGTATCCTTTCTTTTCCACTACCTCTGGTGGGTGGTGGGCGAGAAGGGAGGTTAAAGAATGTAAGAACCATCATTAAAAGTAGGCTTTAGCCGGGTGGTGGTGGCACATGCCTGTAATCCCAGCACTTGGGAGGCAGAAGCAGGCAGATTTCTGAGATCTAGGCCAGCCTGGTCTACAGAGTAAACTCCAGGACAGCCAAGGCTATACAGAGAAACCCTGTCTCAAAAAACAAAAAAGTAGGCTTTAAGAAAAAGTTACATTAAGAAAATGTTGAACATTTCTTTAAGTGCTTCTCAGCCATTCAAGATTCCTCTGTACCCCATTTTTAAATTGGGTTATTTGTTTTTTTTTTTTTTTTGGAATCTAATCTTTTCAGTTCTTTAGATATTTTGGATATTATCCCTCTATCAGATGTAGGGTTAGTGAAGATCATTTCCCATTCTTCACAGACATGGAAAGAACAATTCTCAACTTCATATGGAAAAACAGAAAACACAGGATAGCAAAAAAAAAAATTCTCAAAAATAAAAGAACTTCTAGGGGAATCACCATCCCTGATCTCAAGCTAGACTACAGAGCAATAGTAATTTTAAAAAACCACATGGTATTGGTACAGAGACAGACAGGTTGATCAATGGAATATAATTGAAGACCCAGAAATAAACCCACACACCTATGGACAACCCATGCACAAGTCTAGGTGGATTAAGGACCTCAACATAAAAGCAGATACAATGAATCTCATACAAGAGAAAGTGGGAAAGAATGCATTGACACAGGGGAAATTTTCCTGAACAGAACACCAATGGCTCAAGCTCTAAGAGCAACAATTGAAAAATGGGAGCTCATGAAACAGAAAAGCTTCTGTAAGGCAAAGGACAAGGTCAATAGGACAAAATTACAACCTGTATAGACTGGGAAAAGATATCATTGTATAAATGTTTTCTTTATCCATTGTGTAAATGTTGAGAGACATCGAGGTTGTTTCCAGTTTCTGGCTATTATGAGTAAAGCTGCTATGAACAAGTTGAGCAAGTGTCTTCTGGGTATATTCTTAGGAGTGACATAGCTGGGTCTTGAGGTATACTGATTCCTAATGTTCTGAGGAACTGCCAGACTGATTTCCAGAGTGGTTGTACCAGCTTGCACTCCCACCATCAACGAGGGAGTCTTCCCCTTGTTCCACATCCTCGCCAGCATCTGCTGTAGCTTGAGTTTTTGATCTTAGCCATTCTGATTGTTGTGAGGTGGAATTTCAGGTTTGTTCAGATTTATATTTTCTTTCTTTTTTAATATAATTTTTTATTTTCTATATTCTATGTTTACATTCCAAATGATTTCCCCTTTCCCGGTTCCCCTCTCCCCATAAGTTCCCTAAGCCCCCTTCCCTCCACCCATTCTCCTATCAACCCCCTCCTACTTCTCTGTCCTGGTACTCCCCTACAATGCTGGAACAAGCATTTTCAGGATCTGGGACCTCTCCTTCCTTCTTCTTGGAGTCATTTGATATGCTAATTGTGTCTTGGGTATTTAGAGTTTCTGAGCTAATATCTACTTATCAGTGACTGTATTCCATGTGTGTTCTTTTGTGATTGGGTTACCTCACTTACGATGATGTTCTCCAGCTCCATCCATTTGTCTAAGAATTTCATGAATTCATTGTTTCTAATTGCTGAGTAGTATTCCACTGTGTAAATATACCACATTTTCTGTATCCATTCCTCCTTTGAGGGACATCTGGGTTATTTCCAGCTTTTGGCTATTATAAATAGGGCTGCTATGAACATAGTGGAGCATGTGTCCTTATTGCATGCTGGGGAATCCTCTGGATATATGCCCAGGAGTGGTATAGCAGGATCCTCCAGAAGTGTTATGCCCAGTTTTCTGAGTAACAGCCAGACTGATTTCCATAGTGGTTGTACCAACTTGCATTCCCACCAGCAGTGGAAGAGTGTTCCTCTTTCTCCACATCCTCACCAACATATTTTCTTGACAGTTAAGGATGCTGAACATTTCAAGTGCTTCTTGGCCATTAGTGATTCCTCTGTTGAGAATTCTGTCTCAATCTATACCTCATTGGGTTATTTGGTTTGTTTATGTCTAGTTTCTTGAGTTCTTTATATATTTTGGAAATTAGCCCTGTGTTAGATGTGGGCTTGGTGAAAATATTTTCCCATTCTACAGGGTTTGTTTTTGCATTTTACCTGTTCCTGCATGGCTCCTCCTCCTCCTCCTCCTCCTCCTCCTCCTCTTCCTCCTCTTCTTCTTCTTCTTCCTCTTCCTCCTCCTCCTCCTCCTCTTCTTCTTCTTTTCCTCTCTCCCTTCCTTCCTTTCTTTTTCTTTCTTTTGCATACAAAATTAAGCAAAATAGTGCCTCAGAGAGGGGCCCTTTCTGACCACACAAGCTATAGCCACATCACCACTATACTACTGCATACTTGAATTCCTTCACAGCATTTAGAGATTCATCTACTTCCTTTAGATAGGGAGGTATTGTTTTGGTTTTGAGACAGGGCCTCTCACTTTGTAGTTCAGGCTATCCAGCAACTCACTACATATACCAGGCTGGCCTAATCTTTGCAGTAATCTCTTCAATCCTCCTACCTCAGACTGCTGAGTGCTCTAATTATAGGTATAAGCCACTACACCTAGCTTTAAAAAATTAATTAGCTAAGCAGAGCTGTGGTAGTGCATGTCTTTAATCCCAGTACTCAGAGGCAGGCAGGGCTGTGGTTCAAGGCCAGCCCGATATACTATAGCCAAGGCTCATCAGAGAAACCCTGTCTCAAAAAAACAAAAATTAATTAAATGATTAGTTAATTAATCAAATAATTTCTACATGTATGTGTGCTTGTTTGCATGAGTTTATATGCACCACATTCATGTGGGAGGCCTCAGAGGCAAGAAGAAGGAATTGGATCCTCTGGAACTGAAGGCACAAATATTTGTGAGCTACCATGAAGGCGCTGGGATCCAAACCTGGGTACTCTTAGCCATTGAGCCATCTCTCTAGCACCAACCTCTTCACACACACACATACACCATTTTAAAATTTTGAGACTGTGCAGCCTAAGCTAGTTCCCAAATCACTATGAAGCTGAAGATGACACTGAACTCCTGACCTCCTGTGTCCACCTCCCAGGTGGTGGGATCACAGGTGTGCGCCACTACACCCTGAGGGAAAGCATATTGTATATGACCTAACTCTTTATACTGCATATATTCTACACTAGATAGCTTCCTTAAAAGGCCTAGGACATGGTAGTTAAACATTAAAGCATCTAATGTGGGAAAAAAAACCCTTTAAAATGAAAAGTATGAAATTCACATAAATAATACTTTGGTCATGTTTTTGCCACCCAGTGAGTTTAAGCTATAAAATATGGAATGCAACCCAGGTTCAGAACTCTCAGCATTATAAAACTGTTCCCAAGGGCTCATTATGCTTTGTACTGTTTACTCTGATCCAACAGGGCCTTATTAGTAAAATTCATGTTCTAGAAGGTAAGTTTTGGGATCTTCTGCTCATTTACTTATTGACTAGCAAGTGTCAAGAACATAGCTTGCCAGGTATGAAGCCAATGAGAGTTATAAATAAAGATGGATAAAATTTGTCAACTCTGACCAATAAATAAATGAACATGGGAAATTTATTGCCATAATTTATTTATGATTTATTTATATCATATGATTTAGATTTATATCATAGATGAGTTTTGTCAGAATATTCCATAGCTGTAAACAAAAGTACTTATAGCTATGAGCAGTGTGCACAACTGTAACCCGAGCTACTCAGGAATCTGAGGAGGATCTAAAGTTCAAGGCCATCATTGGCTACATGATGAGCTTGATGCCAGCCTGAGCTACAGAGTGCAGTCGGAAACAAATAACTATATAAGGAACAAAGACATGACTTCAAAGAACCCTTAGTCTGTAGCAAGTGTTATGTAGAGTTTATTACCGTTACTCTTCGGAGCAGTGTTTCTTAGTCTTCTCTATGCTGTGAACACCTCTGGCAGCCAAGCAAAGTCTAGAGAACCCCTTCTCAGAAGAAAATGTATGCATTCTATAAGACAAATAAGAATATTAAGGAAAAAAATATATTGAAATACAATTACCAAAAATAATGGACACACCCACATCTACAAAGTAGTAATGTACATACTTCTTTATTAGAACATGAAAAAAAGCATGGGCTGAGGATGTAAGTCCGTGGTAGAGTGCTTGCTAGCATGCACAAAGCCCTTTAATCAATGATTCCCAATATTAGAAGGGGGAACAAGCTCTACCAACAGCACTAGCAACTACCATAATTTTGAATTGATTATATGGTTTTGAGAAGAGATATTCATATACAGTCCTATCACCCCGAATGTGCCCAATATTGTCTGAGTTTGCTATGGAGGGTCTGGCATGGTTAGTACTTGGATGAGAGAAGAGATATGCAATATAATATTTTGTTCCAAAAATCTGATTTCTGAGCTGGGGAGATAGCTCAATAGGAGAGTGTTTCATATGCAAGCATTAGGACCTGAGTTTGGATACCTAGCACCCATATAAAAAAAAAATCAGGTACACATGCCTGTAACCTCAGCACTAGTGGGGCATGTGGGTAATAGAGAGAGGGGGATTGTTAGAGCTTGCTGGCCACCAGCCTAATCAAAAAACCCCAGCAAGCTCTGGGCTCAGTGAGAGACCTTTCCTCAAAGGAATAAAGTGGAGAGTTGATAGAGGAGGAGACTTGATATCCTCTGGTTTCCACACACCCTCAAACACGCAGGCGCACACACACACACACACACCCTCAAACACGCACACACACCCTCAAACACACACACACACACCACCACCACCACCACCACCACCACCACCACATCACACACACCCCATATCGCTCACACACCCCATATCGCTCACACACCCCATATCTCTCACACACCCCATATCACACATGCAATTTTTAAAACCTGATATTCTCTCTCTCCTCTCTATCTATCTATCTATCTATCTATCTATCTATTTCTCTACAGGGTTTCACTATGCAGTCCTGGAACTCACCATGTAGGCTGGATTCAAACTCGTAGAAATCTACCTGCCTCGACCTCTGAAATGTTGAAATTAAAGGTATGAGCCACCATGTCTGGCTAAAATCTGATTTCTATTGGTGACAAAGCCACAAGAAATAATAATACTAAAAAAACAGGGATGAAAAAGCCAATGGTTACATAGCAATAACAACATAGAACCTAAAAAAAAGTCCAGCATTATGTCACAGTCCTCAGGAAATAGAGAAAAACTGATAGTCCTCACCTCTGGGAGAGATGAAACCATAACAAGGTAATGCAGTTAACCTTGCTGAGCACTCCTGCAGTTACCCCTGCAAAACAGAGTTACGCTGGCTCTGTCTGCTGCTGACACTGGCAAAAAGAAAGGATTCCCCAAGTGAGGGATGCAGGGAGCATCTGAATGTGGCTTTGTAATTTCCAACCGAGATGAGGCCTAGTTGGAATGAATGGCTTGAATTCAGCAAGAGTGAGGAGATGTGAGGACACCTCTGATGAGCTCTGAGAGAGTGTGTGTTTAAGATGCACTCTAGCAGAACGTTTAACCTTGAGGACGTAGGGCTGGTGGGTGAATGAGCCTGCATGATGCTTTCCTAGGGTCACAATGACTTGACTGTTCCCCAGACCAATGACTACTTTCCTTTTCCCTTTGGTGCTGGGACTAGAACCCAGAGGCCTTGAACATGCTAAGCACCAGTTCTACCTAGGAGCTACACTGCAAACACTGAAGGCCATTTATCAGCCTTTGTCTAACTGGCGCTTCCTTACTACATTTGACATGGTCGATGGCTCTCTCCCCCTAGAAAACCCCCGTTTCTAGTCTGTGACACCTCTCTCTCTCTTGGTTCTTTGGGATTCTCTCACTTTCTTCTTGGACCTCCTCCCTGGGGTTTTGTTGCTGCTGCTGTTGTTGTTTTTTTCTCCTTGAGGATCTTATTTACCTTTTGGTTTTAAATACTCCCCTGTACTCTCTCTTCGGTCTACTTCTTCCCTGAACTTCAGGATTATATAGCCAACTATTTACTGACCCCACATACCAAATGTCCCTTAGTTAACTCAGGTATTGCCCTCTAAACCTTCTTTATCTCAGTTGGTACCAATACTAACTTCCCAGATAATCAAGCCAGACCTAAGCTCTCATTACCTCATTTAATCTTTTTATTTTTATTTTATTTATTTGTTTGTTTGTTTGTTTGTTTATTGGTTTTTCGAGACAGGGTTTCTCTGTGTAGCTCTGGCTGTCCTGGAACTCACTCTGTAGACCAGGCTGGCCTCGAACTCAGAAATCCGCCTGCCTCTGCCTCCCAGAGTGCTGGGATTAAAGGCGTGTACCACCACTGCCCGGCCATTGCCTCATTTAATCAACTGCCAAGTCACATAGAATGAATTCCTAAGCAATTCTTCAGTTTTTTGCTTTATTTTGATGGTGCTGGGGATTGAACCCAGGACCTCTCATATGCTAAACAAGTACTCTGCCACTGTGCTACTTCCTAACCCCCAAATGCATCTAAGACTTGCCACTTCCTTTCTCCTCCCCTCCTATGTCATCATCCAAAAGCTCTTTCCCATTCTATTTTAACTGATCAGACTCTAATGTTGTCCCTCTTTAAAAAGATGCTCTGGGAAGACAACCAACAAAAGCCTTTTCCTAAATTCCAATTTTTAAAATACCTTTGCTTAAATACCTTCAGCAATCCCCTCACCACGTATCCCTGTCTGACCTGTAGTCTCCCCCTCTCTTTTAAGGTTCTCCATAGTTTGCTGGATGTGGACTGACTTCAGCCAGTTTGACACCATACTTTTTGGTAACAGTGTGCAACTTTACAACCCTGTATAGTGGTGTGACTGTTACTAAAGGAGACTCCTAAATTGTACTTGGAGAGATGGAGTACTCAGCTTTATTATTGGTCAATGGACTGACTCGAATTACTGCTTCAATTAATAGGACCCCAATCCTTTGACTCATATAGTTTTTATTGGCAATGCAGCATCACTTTCTGACATTTTCCTGATTACTGGTCTTTAAATTTTAGCCTGTGGGGTTACAGACCTTGAGAAGAAATTTTACTTTTCTCAATTTTGATTTTTTTAAATTAAACTTTTTTTTTTTGGTTTTCTGGATTTGTGTTTGTTTGTTTGTTTGTTTGTTTGTTTGTTTTGAGACAGGGTTTCTCTGTGTAGCCCTGGCTGTCCTGGAACTCACTCTGTAGACCAGGCTGGCCTTGAACTCAGAAATCTGCCTGCCTCTGCCTCCCAGAGTGCTGGGATTACAGGCGTGCGCCACCACCGCCCGACTAAACTTTATTTTTATTTTGTATGTACAATGTTCTGCCCGTATGAATGTCTGTACACGACATGCATTCCGTCCTTGCAGAGGCCAGAAGAGGATGCTGGATGCCCTAGAACTGGGATTACAGATAGTTGGGAGCCACCATGTGGGTGCTGCGAATCAAACCTGGGTCCACTAGAAGGGCAACCAGTGCTCTTAATCATTTGGTCATCTCTCCAGCCCCTTACTGGATTTTTCGAAACCAGCAAGTATGTTTACAGAAGCAGAAACAGAAAAGTCAAGGCAATTATTTGGGTACTATTTGCTTCTTTATTTCTCAAGGCAATTAAGATATGGTTCTTGGCATAACGATCAAATAATATTCCAAGAAACAATGGACTGTATTTTATCCTCAGTCAGGGCTACACTCCCGCAAAACTCTTTCCCACCATTTAGCCTTTCTTTACCCTTTTCAGGCCATAATTGAACTGCACCCACTTTTCCTTCTGCATATCACCAGACAAACATAAGGTGCAAATCTGTGTGTACCTTGTGTTTTTTTTTATTGCCAAATCTAACAATTCTATCCAGATAGTGAGATACCCCTTCTCGGGCACCTACAGCTCCATACGCCTGCTACTGAGCCAACACATGCCCTCCTGAAAGGCTGGACCTCTGTGTCCTTATTAAGCAATACTACAGGGCTCAGTTCATAAGAGAATGGCATTGTTTGCTCAGTGAATAGATACATATGAATGATACTGCAATAAGCCTGAATCTTCTGGTGGACTCAGGAAGTGTCCCAATCAGTATACAGAATAAATTCCACCTAAAATCCACCTTCCCTTCACAGCCATGGAAGAATTATTTGATGCTTTACATATCTCTCCGGGTAGGCAGTCTGGAAAGCTGGGAGTCACCAGTACAGTTATATTCTCTCTCTCTCTCTCTCTCTCTCTCTCTCTCTCTCTCTCTCTCTCTCTCTCTCTCTCTCTGTGTGTGTGTGTGTGTGTGTGTGTGTGTGTGTGTGTGTGAGGGTGACAAGCACATCCTGGACATAAGGAGGTGAGGAACTGGCAAGGGGGAAAGAGGTGGGAGAAGAGAAAGATATGAAAAGCCCAAAGGAAAGTAGCCGGGGTGGCGGGTGCAGGGTAGAATACAGTCAAGAAAGGAGAAACCAGCTGGCACCAGTATAAGGAATGATGGATGCCTCACACAGGAGGTTTGCAGGTCTGGGAACTGAACTCAAGTTGGCAGGCTTGTGTTGTAAGTGCCTTTAACCACTGAACCGTCTCACCTGCTCCTCACCCTTTCTCTTTAGACCACAGGTACAGTTTATTGCATGGTAAGGTATAGCAGTCTCAAGGATGAGAGCAGACAATGGCCAAAATATTGCAAAGGAAGATCCATTCTAAAGGGGGTAGAAGGAGACAACTTCCAGAGAGACTATGGTGCTGACTTAGATTTTTAAGCAGGCTTTACATTGTTTCCAAAGTTTCTAGAACAGTCAGTTTTCCTAGGAAGTATTTTCCTAGCCTAGTGATTGACAGACCCATTTGGATTAATTTAGAGGGAACAATGGTATCTCTCTGTTTTATTTTTCACTAGGAAACCACAGCTAAATACTGATTTTATGACTTTCTAGACAGTTTAGAATGCCATGTCACCACACAGTGTGAAGTATGACTCAGAGCCTATTCTTTCTAAAATTACAATTATTTATTTATGTGTGCACATCATGCACATTGTGCATGAGGGTAGGCGTGTATATGGAGAGCAGATAATGACTTTAAAGACGTCGTTGTCTCCTTTGGTCACATGGGTTCCTGGAATTGAACTCAAGTCATTGGCCTAGGTAGCAAGAGGAAAGCATTGAGCCATTTCACCGGCCCCCAGACCCCCATCAATTTAAAAAAGATATATTTTTTATTAGTTTTTAATTCTCTCAGTGGTGTGTGTGTGTGTGTGTGTATGTGTGTGTGTGTGTGTGTGTGTGCACATGTATGTATGTGAATGCAGGTACCTACAGAGAAGCCAGGATGTCAGGTCCTCCTGATGTTGGAGCCAACTGATGTGGATACTAGGAACTGGACTGAAATCTTTTGCCCTAGAATCCCGTTCTTTTGACCAGTAATCAGCCCTGCATTTTCAGTTTCTGGCTTTACAAGATGCTGATTAGGAGAGAAAGTTCCCTCCTAGGTGACCTTCAAGCCTGTTACTATCCAACTGCCTAGCCAGCAATCCCACTTTAAGAACTAAAGCCCCCAAATCATTTAGAAGCTGGGCATCTTTTAGATCTGGCCACTTTTGGCTGCAAGGAGACATAAAAGGGTGGTTTGAGAGCCCTTTGGGGGTCAAAATGACCTTTTCACAAATAGGTACGTTATGATTTATAAAAGTAGCAAAATTACAGTTATGAAGTAGCAATGGAATAATTTTATAGTTGGGGGTCAGCACAACATGAGGAAGTGTATTAAAAGGCCACAGCATTAGGAAGGTTGAGAGCCACTGCTCTAGAGTTGTACTCTTGTTGACTTTCAGGCAGGAGGATGATCAAATATACTTCTGGGGCATCTGAGGGTGAAGTGACAGTGGAAAACACTTCATATTCAGCAATGTTAAAACAGGTAAATTAAATGGTCATCTATAGGTAGACCATGTTTGTTTCACACACATAGAATTCCTGCCTCTGCCTCCCAAGTGCAGGGATTACCGGCAAGCATCACCAAGTCCAGCCTGACAGAGATCCACCTACCTCTATCTTCCGAGTGCTAGGATAAAAGGCATGAACCACCACCACCACCCAGCTCTGATCTAGAGTTTTAACCATGAGTATAAGAAGGCAGAAACAGGAGCAGCAAGACGGTTCAGATAAAGATACTGGCAAGCCTGATGACCTCAGTTTGGTCCCTTGGGCCTACATGGTGAAAGAAGAAAACCAACTCCCACTAATTGTCCTCTGACTTCCACATGCATGCTGTTGTATTTGTGTGCCCACACACATACCCAAGCACACAAAATGAATAAATAAAATGGAAAGAACTCAGAAACAAAAGGCTGCACAGAATCACAAACCTGCTTTTTAATGAGGGAGGAACACACAGAACACTTTTCCTTATCTGCTTGTTTAGACAGATACCTAAGGTCACGTGTGTGTGTGTGTGTGTGTGTGTGTGTGTGTGTGTGTGTGTGTCACTTTTTCAAAGGTTTTTACTTTGTGGGTGTTTCCTATGATGATTCTCCTTTCAAAAGTGATGAACACAGCTAGATATCTAGGGGACGTTAATAGCATGATCAAACAGATCTGATTACAACTAGGTGGAGACATACACAGAGATGTCACTGGGATCTCTATTTGGTCTCTTCTTGGTTTTCTGGTCCATGTGAGCTCCATAGAGGAAAAAAATCATACTGTAAAATAAGCGGAGTTTATTATAAGGTAAACTGAAGTAGTCTCAAGGATGAGAGAGGGCAATAACTAAAAAGACCATTGGAGAGGGAGACACTCTGCAGGGGTGAGAATGAGCAAGAGACCAATGTAAGAAACCTACATTAAATGTTTAAGGTTTTATTTATATGTGTATATGTCTATATGAATGTATGCTGTGTGTGAATGAGTGCTTGGGGTGGCTAGAAGATGGAGTCAGATCCCCTGAATCTGGAGTTACAGGTAGCTGTGAGATGCCCAATGTGGATGCTAGGAACCAAAAGGTCTTCCGGAAGGGAGCAGCAAGTACTTTTATCTACTAAGCGCTCTCTCTCTCTCTCTCTCTCTCTCTCTCCAACCTGCATTTTTATAGAGGCTTTATACTATTCCAAAGACAATTTCTGTAATAAGTCTTGATTGTTCATCCAGTAAAGGGATAGTTGTGGGATGTAAATCAGTTCAGTGCCTCCCAGCCTCAATTTGTTTCGCCCTGAAATGTCCCTATCTGAGAAGATAATGTCTACAAAGTTCTTGGGTCATAAATGATGGTTGATTTTGTTTTTATTAGTTTTTAAAGTTTTTTAAAACATTTTGTGTGTTTGTGTGCACATGCATGTGTTCAATGTACCTGTATGTGTATGCATATGTGTGCAGGTGTTCACACAGACCAGAAAAGGGCTTCAGATCCCTTGAATCTTGACTTACAAGAAGTTATGAGCTGCCCAATGTAGAGGCTGGGAACTAAACTCTGGTTCTCTGAAAAAGCAGCAAGCACTCTTAACCAATAAGCCATCTCTCCAGCCCAAGAAGTGGAATTTTTAATTTGTTTTTTATTTTTTTTAATTTTCTATATTCTTTGTTTACATTCCAAATGATTTTCCCTTTCCCGGTTCCCCCTTCCCCATAAGTCCCATAAGCCCTCTTCCCTCCGCCCATTCCCCAATCACCCCCTCCCACTTCTCTGTTCTGGTACTACCCTACAATGCTGCATCAAGCCTTTCCAGGACCAGGGGCCTCTCCTTACTTCTTCATGGGAATGATTTGATATGTGAGTTGTGTCTTGGGTATTCAGAGCTTCTGGGGTAATATTCACTTATCAGTGATTGCATTCCATGTGTGTTCTTTTGTGAATGAGTTACCTCACTTAGGATGATATTTTCCAGTTCCAATCTTTTGCCTAAGAATTTCATGAATTTGTTGTTTTTAATTGCTGAGTCATGTAGGGATTTTTAAATTTTGTTTTGTTTTGGATTTTTGAGACAGAGTTTCTCAGTGTAACCAGCCCTGGATGTCCTGAACTCAATTTGTAGACCAGGCTGGCCTTGAACACACAGAGATTTGACTGCCTCTGCCTCCTGAATGCTGGGATTAAAGGCATGCACCACTATGCCTGGCTCGCGTTGAGTGTTTTGGTGGTGGTGTTGGTGATGGTGGGTGTTTTGTTTTGTTTTGTTTTGTTTTGTTTTGTTTTGTTTTTGAGACAAGGTTTTACCTCAAAGCCTTGGCTAGCCTGGAACTCACTATTTTAGCCCAGACTGGCTTGGGACTTACAGAGGTCTGTCTGCCTCTGACTCCCTAGTGCTGGGAGGCATGCATGGCCATATTTGGCATAGTATATAATTATATTTTAAAATTATTTATTTCAGGTGCTGGAGAAATGGCTCAGAGGATAAGAGTACTGAGTGCACTTCCAGAGGTCCTGAGTTCAATTCCCAGCCACCACATGGTGGCTCACAACCATCTGTAATGAACTCCTATGCCCTCTTCTGATGTGTCTAAAGAGAGAGGCAGTGTATTCACATACATAAAACAAATCTTTAAAAAGTTGTATTTCATTTGTGTATATGTGTATGTACTTGTATATATTTCTCAGGCATTTTCATTTTATCTTTTGAGAACTCTGCTCAGATCCCAAGTCCACATTTTTGAATGGATCATTTGGGTTTTTTGTTTTGTTTTGTTTGTTGTGTTTGTGTCACATATAATTATAGATAGATAGATAATAGTGTTATGTCCTACAACTTTCTCAGACATTCTTGGTATTTTACTTTCCTTCCTCCTTCTTCTGTATTTTTCTTCTTCTCCTCTCCCTAGCTAAAGCCCCTCCCTCTTTTCCCACTTTCCCCTTCAAATCACGTATATCCTGTTATTCTCATTCTATTGAATTCCCTCCATGGCCCTTTTTACTTTCCTGGTTTCTTTGGTTGCTCCAGACTATGTACAGACATTGAAAACTTGGAGCTGGGAACCTGAGATGAAAGAATGTATGATGTCTGTCTTTCTGGGTCTGAGTTACCTCATTCAATATGGTCTTTTCTAGTTTCATTCATCTACCTGCAAAATTCAAGGTTTCATTTTTTTCTTTACACAAAAATAGTATTCCATAATGTATAAACACCACGTTTTCTTTATCTCTTCATCTGCTGAAGGGCATTTAGCTTGTTTCCATTTCCTGACTATTGTGAATAGAGCAGCAGTGAATATGGATGAGCAAGTATCTGTGGGATAGGATGCTGAGTCTTTTGGACACATGCCAAGAAGTGGTATAGCTGGACCACATGGCAGATCTAGTTCTAGTTTTGGAGAAATTCTACTTTCCATAGTGGATGAACCAGTTGCAATCCCTCCAACAGTGAATGAAAAGTTCCTTTTCCATCCATCCTCTCCAGCATTTGTTGTTGGTCATTCCATTGATCTTTGCCATTCTGACAGGGCTAAGAAGAGCACTGTTTTGATAGGCATTTTTCTAGGCACCATGGACATTTTTTAAAAGATATTTCTCAGCCATTTTTATTTTATCTTTTGAGAACTCTCTGCTCCGATCCCAAGTCCATTTTTGAATGGGTCATTTGGTTTGGTTTGGTTTGATTTTGTTTTGTGTTTGACTTCCTGTTTTTGTTGAAGATGTGATATTTTCTCCAGTAGATGTTTTTGGCATCTTCATCAAGGATTAGATAGTTGTAGTTACCTGTATTCATGTTTAGGTCTTTGATTTTGTTCCATTGGTCTACAAATTTATTCTGTGGTCTATCTAGGCAATTCTCATTAACGAACATTTTTTTGTAGGTCTGATGAATTTGGAGAGTGGGAATGTGGGCATGTGGACTTCACCTGTTAGAGTTCTGTGTCTATATGTACAGAGCATGTTGTCATTCTTTTCCTTGTATTGAAGATATTTTTTCATACAATATATTCTGATCATGGTTTTCCCTCGCTCATCTCCTCCCAGATCCTCCCCACCTCCTCATCCATCCAGATCCATGCCTTCTTTCTCTCTCTGTTTAGACAATGTCTTAGTTAGGGTTTCCATTCGCTGTAATGAAACACCACGACCAAAAATCAAGTTGTAGATGAAAGAGTTTATTTTAGACTTACATTTCCACAACACATGTCATCATCAATGGAAGCGGGACCAGGGAGTCAAACAGTGCAGGAACTTGGAGGCAGAAGCCATGAAGGGATGTTGCTTCCTGGCTTGCTCATCCTGCTTTCTTATTGAACTCAGAACTACCAGCCCAAAGGTGGTACCCACTGTGGACTGGGCCCTCCCCCATCAATCTCTAATTTAAGAAAATGGGCTTGCCTACAGCCTGATCTTATGGAGGCATTTTCTCAATTAAGGTTACCTACTTTTAGGTACCACTAGCTTGTGTCAACTTGACATAAAACTAGCTAGCACAGAAAACCATCAGGCAAAAAAGAGATAATAAAATACCAGAATAAAAGATAACAACAACTGAAAGAAAGAAAGAAAGAAAGAAAAAGAAAGAGAAAGAAAAAAAGAAAAATCAGAAGAAACACATAAACATGCACAAGTAAAACTAATCTTTTTAAAACAAAGCATTAAAGATATATTCGTTCCATTTCCTAAGTACATATGTACTCCCCTACCCACTACAGTTACTCTCACCCTGAGGGTGGAGTTCATTACCCCTGTAGATTTATCCTTTGATTTTATATGAATATATCCAGAAATGTTTTCTAGTAGCTTTTAGTTACAATATAGTCTTGTTTGCTTGGAGTGAAACTTCAGACCTCTGTTAACTATTTGTGGCACCTTCTGCAGGTGGGTTTTTATCCCTCAACATAGTATATGTTGGTACCCAGGGCTGTAGACAATATATCTTACATTTGGGTGGTGTTCTTCAGCATCTAAGAGACTTCTGGATTCCTTATCTCCTGTGATCACAAGTGTTATGACTGGATTGGAGAAGAAACCAAGAACCTGAGAGTGGTATGACTTGCCCCAAGGTCACAAGGTAACAGAGCCCAGGCTTACTGACTCCCTACATTATCAGACAACAGGGGTGAGGAACCAGAAGGCAGACAAGTGGGAAGGAGAGGAAGGGAGCTTGGAGGTGAGGGTGGACAAAGGGAACAGGGAAGAAGCAGGCAGAACAAGCTGAGAGTGCTTTAAAATCTACCAGGGATGCTCATTCTCAACGCTGGCCCTTATTGGGATCGCCTGGGGAGTTTCAAAACTACTGATGCCTGGTATCCGGCCCCAGAGATTCTAATATGACTACTCGGTAGGGAGGCCTGAGTAAGAGGTTGCTTAAAAGCTTTCCAACTGAGTTGAATGTATAGTCAGAGTTGCAAACCATTGGCGAAGCTGAGCAATTTGTTAGGTAGTGAATTAGCTGAGGGGGCAGTACTTAAAGGCTGGCTTGTTAACATTAATAAGATCTTAATCCTTCAAGACTGCCTTGATAATGTGATATAAATAAGGTATTGAGATCTTCAGCCTACAGTCTATTGATAGAAATGAGCTAAAATGAAGGTGATAATCCGGTTTCCTTAGTGCTGTTCACACCAGTCTTAGACGGTAGTGTTCAGTTGTTGTACCCACGCGAGACACGGGGAAGAATGCCACTCAATGAAGGTCACACTAAGAGTTCTTTATTTGCCAGAAGTGGAAAGCAGGCTCACACCAGAAAGGACTATTGATCCCAAGTGAGGCCGGGTAGGATTTATAAACTAAAAACCTCAATTACATCATACCAGAGACAGACTACTGTGGGGGTTCGGAGATGGGGGAGGTGTTTCCAAAAGTTTTAGTTTAGTTGATTCAAACAGTTGATTTTATATTGTAGAACAATGGACTTAGAACAAACCTAGATAATGGGAATGTTCTGCTCAGCAGGATGTGGTTAGCTGGGGTGGAGGCGGGCTGGTTTGAGGGGCCGTTGGGTGAGTTAGGTAAAACTAGGACAAAATGGAGTTACTTTGGGTAGTTTACAGTTATCAGGGCTTTAAAGGGGAGGAGGACAGTTTTCTTGATGAATGCCAGCAATTCATAAAGAGTAACAAATCCAGCAAACATTCTAAGTCCTTTTTTTATGGGAGGCCTATACAACTGGGAAGGAAGACAGTGATGGAAAAAATTACAATCCTTGTCTGGAAGAAGGCCATACTAATGAATGACTCACACAAATATACAGGCAATTAACACAGTGACCTAAGTGTGGCACCCATGGGTGTCGGGGACTGCTTGTGAAAGGCTTTATTCACTGGACTGAGAACAGAGAAGTGGGAGCAAATACATTTCTCAACTGCAGCAGTTGAGAGGTTACAAATACAGGAATAATGAAGGGGACAGATAAGCTAATAAAGGGGGAATTGCACAGTTTTTCAGGCCCTTACTGTTGCCACTCCTTTTGTGGTCTGGAGTTTCTCATTGTGGTTGTGGATAGGTAAGGTGTCTTTGGCCTTTGAAGGGGAGGAGAAAGTCTAAGCCAAGTCTTGGTCTAGTGAACTGTATAACTGTGGCAAATTATTTCTTAAATTGTTGGCATATATATATACAGACCTGAATAGAACCTGGCAGAAAGATTAAGGCAATTAAAAAAAAAGTACAGGTGCACTAATATGGGCAGAGATGCTGAGCCTTCTCACCAGTCATTTGTAGAACGAAGTGAAGGATAAATGTTTTCAGCCAAAGTGTCTTTAAATCCAGAAAAGTAACCTACACAACTGCTAATCATCATAACTCACATGTCACGAATGTTATCCATGACAAGACCAATGGGAGACTAGGGCTAGCTGTGAGATCTTCTGTGTGTGCATGTGTGTGTGTGTGTGTGTGTGTCTGTGTGTGTTGCATGTCTTTGCACATTGCATGCAGATGTCACATCAATAATGGTCATGTTCAATCACAATCACTCTCTACCTTGCTTTTTGAATGTATACCATTCTGAGCATTTTATTTAGTTACTTTGTATTATTTATTTAGTGAATGTGTATGTGTGGGGGGCAAGAAGCAACTTTTAGGAGTCAGTTCTCAATTTCTTCTTCCCCCCATGCATTTGCAAAATCAAACTCAGGGTTTTAGGTTTCACTGCAAGAGCCACCTCATCAGCTCTTCCATCTTATTTCTTTTAAGCAAAAGCCCTTATTGAACCTGGAGTTTGCTAGAATAGCTAATCAGCAAACCCTGGGGATCCTCCAGTCTCTACTTCTCCAGTGCTGGGATTATAGGCATGCGCCATTGCACCCCACTTTTATGTGGTGCTGGGGATTGGACTCAGGTCCTCATGCACTGTATCAACTGAGCCATCTCCGTAGCCTTTAATGTTTGTTTGTTTATTTGTTTGTTTGTTTGTTTGAAGCAGGATCTTACTTATATAGCCCTGGCTGACCTAGAACTCATTATATAGACCAGATTGGCCTAGAATTCAGAGAGACCAGCCTGCTTCTGCCTCCTGAATTCAGGGCTTAAATGTGTGAATAACTTCAGCAGTGGTTCTCAGCCTTCCTAATGCAGCAACCTTTCAATACAGTTTCTTATGTTGTGGTGACCACAAACATAAATTTATTTTTGGTGCTATTTCACAACTAATTTTGCTACTGTCATGAATAGTAATGTAAATATCTGATATCCAGGATATCTGATATCCAACCCCTGTGAAAGGGTCATTGGATCCCCAAAGGAGTCATGAGTCACAGGTGATTTGAAAGAGAATGTTCCTCATGGTCGCTGATGTTTGGAAACTTGATCCCCAGGTGGTAGCACTGTTTCTGTAGATTTAGAAGATGTGGTCTTGTTGGGTGAGCTATGACCCTAGGGATATGCTTTGGGGTTTCAAAACCAAGTGCCATTTCAAGTTCCCTTTCTCTGCTTCCTACTTGTGATTCAAGATGGGAGCTTTTAGACTCCTGCTCCAGCCTGGTGCTTGCTGCCACTGTGCCCCACCATGACAGGCTCTTATCCCTCTGGGACCATAAGCTCAAATAAATTCTGTCTTCTATAAGTTGCCTAGGTTGTAGCACTTTCTCACAGCAATAGAAAATAATTAATAGAAAATTATATGCAGTCTTATTCAAAGCATTATTCTAGAAGGGCTTATAAAGCATCTCACAGAGTGTGAACTTCTTTTATCAACCAACCTCATTAGTTCAATGTATATCTAACCAGGACTTCTATGGGCAGCTACAAATAAGTATGACTAGATAATCCCTATTTCTTTCACAAACATTATCATGTTCTTTTTTTTTCCCCCAGAAGATTCTTGTTTCTTTTTTCTCAGCGAGTGAGATGAGAATCTTGCAGAGTTTAAGAAGTACCATGGTTTGATTTATATTTAGAATTATTCTTCTCACCCCTCTACTGAGAATTGGCAGTGAAGGAGAACGCAGTAGAAGCACACAATCTAATTGGTATCCAGTGGAACCACCCAGTGAAGAGATTCTTGTTGGAACAGAGAAGGTGGTAAGAAGTTTTGAGTTTCTGAAGATATTTTAAATCCATCTTATACAGATCAGATGAAATATCAGCCTTCACAATGAAGCCTGATGACTTGCCTTCACATATCTGACTAAGTCTGTTAGAAAAACACAATTTTTGGCCCTCTGCCTTCATAGAAGAAGTACTTAATTGAGTACTATTTTCATTTTAATTCACTATTTCTTCAGGTAAAGCTATGGCAGCTCTTCGAAGAATAAAATACTTTAATTTTTGAATTCATATATGCACACAATGTATTTGATAAGATTCACCCCTGCTTCTTTCCTGAACTCCTTCTAGATCCATCCCCAACTCCCCGTCTCCTCCTAACTTCATCTCCTCCTTTTAAAAAAAAATAACCTACTAGATCCAGTTTGTACTGCCCATATCCTCCTGTGGTGGTGGTAAGGCCCATCTACTGGAGTGGTTGGCTTGCCTTACCATGGGCCACACCCTTACAAAAACCTGACTCTTCCTCTCCTAGAAGCCACCAACTCTCAATAACCTCTCAGTTCATGATGGGGGCTCATGGTCTTCTCCCAACTTTCATGCAAGAATGTTCAGTGACTTATCTTAACCAGGTCTTATGTAGGCAGCCACAGCTGCTGTGAGTTTGAGTGCAGTGGTCCCATCATATCCAGAAGGCACTGTTTTACTTTAGTCCTCCTTGACCTCTGGCTCTTATGATCTTTCTACCTCTTATTCTGTGATGGTCCCTGAGCCTTAGAGGAAAGTGGAGTGATCCAGATGACCAATTTGTGGCTGACAACCACACAGCACAGATACCTGCTTTTTGCACTTTGATCAGTTGTGAATTTCTGTGTAACTGCACAAAACAAAATCTATGAATATAGAGATATGAATTTAGAACACAGTTTGATGCTGTATTCACTCTAGCAACATAATAGTAGTAGATTCATCCCTTGGGCCTATGACCTCCTCAGTCATGGATTTACACAGATTTACAGTACCAGGCATGTATTTCCTTCTGTGGACTAGGCCTTAAACCCAACCAGAAAGTTGCTAGCTAGCCTCAACATCTGCGCCGCCATTATACTCATAGGCATACCTTGACATTGATCATTATTGTTGCTCACAGAGTTCACAGCTGGATATGACTGTTGATGATCCCCCCTAACCACAGTAGCCTACACAACACCTTTCAGTACTATGAAAGCTAGTCATTAAAAAGCGTCAGAGTCAGTAGCAGCTTGATTTCTTCATATCCTGTGTCCAAAATTTGTAGTGTCTTCAGCAACAGGGTTTTACCATCAAGTTCTAGTTAACAATGATTAATCTGGGAAGACCAGGTCTACTGTGGGCAGTGCCAGCCCTGGGATCCTGGGTTGTTTAAAAAGGCAAGCTGAATGATCCCTGAAGAGCGAGTACCTGGGTTGTACAGGTACTCCATTTTAATCTCAGTGTGGTATTTTGTATTTGTGGGCCAAAATGTGTTATTTATCTTTCTGGGTCTGGGTTATTCTCCAGTTCCATCAATTTACCTGCAAATCCATAATTTATTCTTTACAGCTGATTAAAATTATATATTTCATAGACACCTCATTTTCCTTATCCATTCATTAGGTGGTGTTTCCATAGCTTAGCTATGTGATTAGCAAAGAACAGAGATTAACATGTGTCTCTATAGTAGGAAATAGAGTCCTTTGGGCATCTGCTCAGGGGTGGTATAGCTGGGTCATATAGCCAATCTATTTTTTTTCCCGAGGAACCAACCACCATAGCAGATGTATCATTTTGCACCACCACCAACAATGTATAAGGATTTTATTACCCACATGCTCATGAGCATCTGTTGTCTTTTATTAATCTTTGCCATTTTGATTAGGGTAATATAAAATATCAATGTAATTTTAATATGCATTTCTCTGATAGCTAAGGATATCAAACAAAAAGTTAGTATTGTCTTTACACTCTTCTGTACCTTTTATGAACAATATATCCCAGAAATCTTTACAAATCAGTGTAGAGGGAACTTACTTACTCCTTTCCTTCTTTACTTTCTTATGCTGGGAATTAACCCCAGTGCCTTGTGCATACTAGGTAAATGCCCCTCCGGTTATGTAGAGACACACCCAGAACCTCTCTTCTGTTTTTTCTTTTCTTCTATGTATGCAGGTGTTTTGCCTGAATGTGTGTCTGTCCACTACATGCACGCCTGATTTCTGTGAAGGCCAGAAGGGAACATCAGATCCCCTGGAACTGGAGTTACAGATGATTGTGAGCCACCTTACAGATGTTTAGTTCCTTACAGGAACTAAACCTGGGCCCTATGCAAGAGCAGCAAATACTCAATTGCTTATTTCCAGCTTCTGGATATCAAGATGAATAATCTTGTATATGTAACATTTTGCATATTCCCAGGAGTGGAATTACTAATTAATTACTGATTTATGTCAGAAATAGAAGGGACTTGGGGAAGGAAAAGAGATGTGAGGACAAGAGAGTAGAAAGGAAGGCAAATATGATCAAAGCATAATATGTTCATGTGTGCAAGTGTTACAGTGGAAATCATTAATTTTTAGGATTAATATATTAGCTATAACAAAATTCTATCTTAAAAATTTGATGTCAGTGGCCAAGTGTGGGCACAGGCATGTGATACCGGCACTTGGGAGGCATCGGCAAGAAGATCATGAGTTCAAAGCCAGCATTAGCTACACCTAAAGTCTCTGGTCTCAAAGCAAATAGACAAAAACTGTAAAAAAAATACTTTGGAAGCTGAGTATAGTGGCATAGACTTAAAATCCCAGACCTCAGGAAGCTGCTGAATCAGGACTATTGAAAGTCCAGAACAGCCATGGCTACATAACAAGTTAAAGGCTAACCTGTGAACTGCCAAACCAGAAATACTAAAAACACTGGGAATAGAATCAAATGGGGGTGTAGTTCAGTAGAAGATCATATGCTTAGCTTTCTCAAGGCCCTGGGTTCCATCTGTAGCACCAATGGGGAAAAAGAAAAAGAATTTGAATAGGACAAGCAGAGTTAAAGGGAAAAGAAGATCCAAGTAAATGTGAGGGTGAACAGAGTCCAGCTCTCTGTGTGTTTGAGACCTTCACAGAAGAGTGAGAATAAAATATATTATGAGCAGTGCTTTCTTTCTAAACATTTAAGAAAAATAATTTTGTTTAGCTCTGTGCCGTTTTTTAATAGGGTTATTTGACTCTTTGGAGTCTAACTTCTTGAGTTCTTTGTATATTTTGGATATAAGCCCTCTATCAGATGTAGGGTTGGTGAAGATCTTTTCCCAATTTGTTGGTTGCTGATTTGTCCTTTTGACAGTGTCCTTTGCCTTACAGAAGCTTTGTAATTTTATGAGGTCCCATTTGTTAATTCTTGATCTTAGAGCATAAGCTATTGGTGTTCTGTTCAGGAACTTTTCCCCTGTGCCTATGTCCTCAAGGGTCTTCCCCAGTTTCTTTTCTATTAGTTTCAGTGTGTCTGGTTTTATGTGGAGGTCCTTGATCACATGGCAAGAAAAACAAATATGCTAGCTTGGGTCTCTCTTCCTCCTCTGAGAAAACCATGAATGCCACCATGGGGACCCACTCTCTCATGACTGCACCCAATTACAATTACCTCCTAAAGGCCCCACCTCAAAACGCATGAATTTGGGAATTAAGTCTTCAACCATTATCTTTTTTTTTTAAAGATGGTACTGAGCTCATGGTTCTTACTATCTCACAAAAGCTCTATTTGGAGATAGACATTACCATTCTCCATCTTTGCTTCCTGATTTCATTCCTGTTAATTCCCAGCTTCAGGTCATCAATGGAAAGAAGTGTCTCCATTGGCCAGGATCTGCCCCATCAGCCATGAAATAGTGTCACTCACATTTAGGGTGATTCTTCAAACCTCAGTTACCTTAATCTATATAATCCTTACAGACATATGTAGGCTCTAACCAGTCCTTACAGGGATTCTCAGAGGCTTATTTTCTAGATGACCCTGGGTCCTTTGAAGATAACAATCAATATTAGCTATCACAAATGTATTTCATTATGGCATTTTCATACATGTACATAATGCATTTCCTTTTCTTGACCCTCTTTCACTCCTGTTGATCTTCTTCCTCTTTTTAATTATTCTTTCTACTTTCATGGGTTTTTCCTTTTTTTAGGTGGAGGTGGTAGTGACCCACTGACTTTCACTAGGGTTGTTAAAACCAGGGCATGGATATGAATTTGTTACAGGAGTATGGGCACCTTACCAAAAGCTAAACCACTAAGAAAATGTCTCTCCCTCCCTCATCAACCATTAACTACATATAAAGCCTTGGATAAGGGGTGGGATGTCATCCCGTTCCATGACCAAATGTTGATAAGGCCCAATCTTATGCAGACCTTGTACAGATATCCACAGGTGCTGTGTGTTCAACAGTCTTATCATGCCTGTAAATCAGCAATTCACACTTTTTTCCATTTCTCCAGCTCTCACATTCTTTCTAAGTTAGAGTTTCTATTGCTGTGGCAAAACACCAGGACCAAAAGCAACTTGGGAAGAAAAGGGTTTATTTCAGCCTACACTTCTACATCACAGTCCTTCACTGAGAAGTCGGGACAGGCACTCACACAGGGCAGGAACCTGGAAGCAGGAACTGAAACAGAATCCATGGAGAGATGCTGCTTAGTGACTTGCTTCCATAGTTTACTCAGCCTACTTTTTATAGAAACCAACACCATCTGCCCAGGGGTCTACACCACCTACAATGGTCTAGGCCATCTCATATCAATAACTAACATTAATAATATGTTCTACAGGCCAATCTTATGGAAGCATTTTCTCAATTAAGAGACCCTTTTACCAAATGACTCTAGGTTCTGTCAAGTTGGCATAAAACTAGCCAGGACACTGTTCCTTCTTTGGTGTTTCTCTGAGCCTTAGAGAGGGTGATAGCCCATTTATAGCTGGACATTCTGCAGCCATTTATTTTCAGTACTTTGAGTAGTTATGAGTCTCTGCAGTCACTACTTACTGACCAGCACATAAAGAAACTTCTCTGATAAAGCTGACAGCATCACTAATCTACAGGCATAAACACAGTTATTTAGAAGGTGATTGACAGGCACATCATGTTCATTTAGCAATGTAACAGCAGTAGTTTCTGCTGCACTGGGGCCTGTGACCCTCACCTCCACTCCAGCCATGGGCTTTTGAATAGGTTTTCAGTGTTAGACATGAATTCTTTCCTATGGAGCCAATCCCAGCAATAGAGACTTACTATCTAGTTCTGGTGGACAACCAACAAGAACGGCAATTGTTTATGTTGTTTGGGAGGCCTCAGGAGAGAGCCCACCTTTGGCACTGGGATTTTTGTTAAATACTCTACAGCTTTGGGGAGTAGCTTTATTCACCCATACAAGGGCACTTCTGCTCAAACTCTTTCTAAACATTTTTATTCCTTGATTAGCTTATCAAGTATGAGATTTCCTTGCGGTTGTTTCACACAGCATTAGCTCTGGTTACCATCCCCCACTCTACCCCCCCCCCCTTGCTTGAACCTTTCCCACTCCCCGGTACGTTGCTTTCCACTTTCATATCACATGTGTTCCACTACTTCCCTCTTAGAGAGTATTTTTCTCTTCTCATGGGCTCCTTTACAGTTTTCCAGGCTCTATACCCACCCACTCCCACATAAATGCACATATCGAAGTCAGAAGCTAGGATCTACATATAAGAGAGAACATGTGGTGTTTGTCTTTCTGAGCCTGAATAACCTCACTTAATATAATCCTTCCCATCTGCTTTCCTTCAAATTTCATTTTACTTTATGGTTCAATAAGATTCTGTTGTGGGCTGGGGATGTGGCTCAGTTGATAAAGATCTGGCCTGGGTTTGTTCTCCACCATCACATAATACCAGGGCTGATGACACTTGCCTGTAACCCCAACGCTTAAGAGGTAGAGGTAGATGGGTCAAAAGTGCATGATCATCCTTAACTACATATTGGCATAATGAGTTTCAAGCCAACCTGGACTATGCAAGACTGCACCTCAAAAAATTCCATTATGTATATATACCTCATTTTCATTGGTTGGCTCCATATTCTTGCTCATATAGATAGAGCAGCGGGTAAGCATAGATGTGCAAGTATCTTGGGGTACATGCCCAGAAGTGGTATAGCTGGGTCATATAGTATTACTATTTTTAGCTTTTGAAGAAACTTCCATGCTTGTTTCCATGATAGCTCTACCAGTTTACAAGTTGGCAGCATAGCTGTTGCTTCCTCTATGCCCACATCCTCACTAGCATTTGTTTTCTTGGTGTTGGACATTCTGACTGAGGGGTGGGGGGTGAGACAGGATCTCAACGTAGTTTTAACTTGTATTTTCCTGATAACTACGGATACTGTGCACTTAAAAAAACTATTGGTATTATCAATTGGCTCAGAAATTATTATATTGGCATCTTGTAAATTGTGATTTTATTGATACATAAATATTATTGGTTAACTACAAAAAATAAACTATTGGCCTTGTGTGTTTCGTGTGAGAATTCTCTGTTCAGTTCTTCAGTCTTAACTGTTTTCCTTATAGTGTTGAGATCTTTGGT